>NC_060066.1:78479051-78779051 GCF_922984935.1 Meles meles
GGATTTGAGGATAATTAAAACATTATTTAGTGTCTTCTGTTTGACCTCAATGTGTTAAAAGGCAGCATGACAGAATTCTGCTCTTCAGGACTTCTCGGGGGCAAGAATTCATGAAGGATCAGCATGTAATTGGTAATCTAACCACATACAAGGCACAAGATTTTAAGGATGGTTAATAGGTGGTTAGAGAGCCACTAGTGAAAATGGACAGAAGATGAAGGAAAAACCAAAACCATGATCAATGGAATCTCAGAGATGCATAAAATGGAAAGGAGAATAAGAATCAGAATACTTATTAAGTGATTTCAAAGCATACCAAGCTTTTCTGAAGTGTGTTTTTTGCCAATTTTTGTTATTTTGTTAAGTTTTTGGTTTTCTCTTGTGTGTTTTTGTGATTTCAATTCCTAGGTCTCATCCTCACCGCTCAGCCCATAAAAGATAAATAATAGCCATCTTTCTTGGATATTTAACTTCCATTGACTTAAGGCAGTGAGTTAAGTCTAAAGCGGAGATAGAAAGCAGTAGAGGTATTTTGAACATAACACAATTGGTTAAAATATTTTTCAACTGCTACCATTTAAGGAAATAAAAACATTTACATAAAAATCAATCATTACAGTCCCTCTTCAAATGCTAGGGAAAAAAAAAATCAACACAGGTTCCACATTCCTGAATGGTAACAATAGCCTGGAGCAAAAGCAACCACAAGTTCCCTTCACTGGCTGCAGTCACCACTATGCCCTGTTGCCCCCAGACCAAAACTAAATGGCAATTGTTTTTTATTCTCAACACTAATGTTGTCATCTAATTTATATAAAATTCATTTTACTGATTTTTGTGACTTAGAAATCTCTGTGGCCCTTTAAATTTTCAGCACATAATCTTGAGGTTTTGCCAAGGCCCTGTTACCTTTTATAAAGCTTTCTTTAATAGTAATCATTCTGTTAGGGTCCGTGATCAAAGGACAAAAACCAACACAAAGTGAAAGTCAAGCAAAGCTTTACTTCCACCATGCATTGAAAATCAAACCAACCAGTGGGGGCCCTCTCTTACAAAGAGGCGACCACAACAAGGACACCGACTCTGGAGGTTCCCGTTACAGGGCGAGGCGGTTCCCATTACCAAGCGAGGCGAAGCGAGGCCAGGCCAGGCCGCTCCCCTTACAAGGCGAGGTGGCTAGGCGAGGCGAGGCGTGGCCAGGCCAAGCCGCTCCCCTTACCCGGCGAGGCGAGGCCAGGCCAAGCCGCTCCCCTTACCCGGCGAGGCGAGGCCAGGCCAAGCCGCTCCCCTTACCCGGCGAGGCGAGGCCAGGCCAAGCCGCTCCCCTTACCGGGCGAGGCGAGGCCAGGCCAAGCCGCTCCCCTTACCCGGCGAGGCGAGGCCAGGCCAAGCCGCTCCCCTTACCCGGCGAGGCAAGGCAAGGTGAGGCCAGGCTGCTCCCCAGTGAGGCGTTGAGGCGGCGAGGGAGGCGGGGAAGCAAGGCGGCGAGGGCACTCCACGGCGAGGGAGGCGGGGAGTCCGCTCCCCAGCGAGGGAGGTGGGAAGGCCGCTCCCCGGCGAGGGAGGCGGCGAGGCCGCTCCCCAGCTCCCCGGTGAAGTTCATGATGCTCAGCTCCCCACGATTACAATGCTCAGGACAATGCTGGTCCCAAGGACCCCATGCTGCCGCCAACGACTTTGACGCTACCACTACTACCCCAAAGACGATTACTACTCTCCTGCCTCACAGACTAACCTTTATAGAGGTGCTTGAGCCTGGCCCACACACAGGTGGCCAATGAGAATGCAACACACAAGGAAAACTGCACAGTCACCCTGGGTCAGCAATAGGGGTGGCCAATTGAATCCCAATTCACCACAGCAAATATATGTGCACCCCGCTGATTGGATGTCTCCATCCAACCTGGCCCGCCCCCATATACGGGGCCTGCAAGCAAGTTCCTCTGGGAGGGGCAGGGTCAACCCAAGACCACAAGGAAATGGCGCTTTCTGGCCAACCAGGCCCTTACAATTCCACACTTCTAACTTCTATTTGATTTTATTTTCAAAGTTTGCTTATTTTTAGTAATCTCTACACCCAACAAGGGGCTTGAACTCAGCATCCTGACATCAAGTCACATGGTCCCCTGACTGAGCCCCTAGAGTTCTAAGTTTTAAAATGGCACTTGGTCTCAAAGTATTAGAGTGAAAAATTCCCCCGAAGAGAAGAGAAAAAGCTTGAAGAAAAAGCACGAAGAAAACCGGAGCCTATTGACTTAACGTCTGTTTTTCCAAGGCATTAACAATTATATTAGATGTTAATTCTCACATAAAGTTTACATTTTTTTTTTCAGATGGGCCTGTCATTTTACTTTATCAGCCTGTGTGAGTTCTGTCCATACCAAGATCATGTAGCACATCACTGAAATCAAAGCCATAGTGTGGCCTTACTCCACATACATTGTTCAACTTTTCTTAGTACTTTGTGCTCTAAGTCTTCTCAAGGATGATAGATAGGCTGCAGTCTCTATAAACACCTTACAGTTTGGTCTTGAATTAATTTTTTCTACCTTCTTTGCATTTGTTAGCTTTTAAATTTCTGAAATGTGTAGAAAATATGACTGAAGAGACTCGGCCAACTAAGCCACCCAAACATCCCAAAGTACTATTATTATTAACCTAATTTAATGTGTGAGGAAACCAAGGCTCAGAACCTTGGCTGCATTCCCTGCCTATGAGACATCCTGTATCTGCATAGGTGTGTGGTAGGTGTTTATAGGTGTGTTGAGGAGGATTAGCTCTGAGGGGTTTCAAAACAGCAGACTATAAACATTGGGCACTTTTTTTTTTCTTTTACTAGATTTTTTAACCATTTTATTTATTTTTTCAGCGTTAACAGTATTCATTGTTTTTGCACAACACCCAGTGCTCCATGCAAAACGTGCCCTCCCTATTACCCACCACCTATTCCCCCAACCTCCCACCCCTGACCCTTCAAAACCCTCAGGTCGTTTTTCAGAGTTCATAGTCTCTTATGGTTCGCCTCCCCTTCCAAATTTTTTTTTTTATATAAACATATAATGTATTTTTATCCCCAGGGGTACAGGTCTGTGAATCGCCAGGTTTACACACTTCACAGCACTCACGATAGCACATACCCTCCCCAATGTCCATAACCCCCTCCCCCTCTCCCAATCCCACCTCCCCCCAGCAACCCCCAGTTTGTTTTGTGAGATTGAGTCATTTATGGTTTGTCTCCCTCCCAATCCCATCTTGTTTCATTTATTCTTCTCCTATCCCCCTAACCCCTCATGTTGCTTCTCCATGTCTTCTTAATCTTATTTATTTAGTTGGTTTTTTCCTGAAGTTTGGTGTATCACTGACCATTCCGGAAAAAGACATCAATCACCCAAAACAATATAAGGAACACAAGATCATCATGAATCAAATGACACTTGGAATATATAAGCCAAGAGAAATTTATTGCCAAAAGTCACTTTATTAAAAAAATATTTAATAGTTTAAAATAAAGTAAAATGACAGGCCAATCTGAAAAAAGTTCTACAGAAAAGTCAGGTACAGAAAAGAAGACTAATATCCTTGGAGCTGCCTTAGCTCTTCTGAATGCTATCAACTCTTTATAGCACCAAGAGAACCATTAAACAAACATGGCACATTAGGCGAGATTATAGAACAAAAATTAAAATCTATTCCTTTATGTATTACAAGTCATAATATTTGTAAAAGAGCTCAAAGTCAGATGAAAATAATGAACCTTTCATTACATTCTGAATTAATAACAAAAAAGGGTATTTCCAATATCTCAGAATTTTGGGTGCCATTTAATAAGATAAAAGTATGTTTCCGGTGTTGGTGATTGATATGGGATAAAATGAATTACCAAGGGCCGTTCATAAACTTATAAGAACATACTTGTGAAAATGTTTCCTCAATAAAATGCCGGCTCAATTAACTTATTTTTAATATTGCACAAATATTTAGTCAGAGATGCCAGGAGACTATTGTGGTTCTAATATAATACTTCATATTGTGCTGCTCAGGAATTCACAGTGATATCAGATAACTTAAAAAACACAGCACAATGAAAGAAAAGGCTAAGCAGGAAGTACAAAGCACACTATATAGATAATATTCTCAAGCACAAATTTTTCTCTGGCACAGGAAACTGGTCATTTCCCAAATTTAAAGTGCAGAACACTATTCCTGTTTAAGTCATTATTTGAGAATTTAGTTCCCATGAAAAGGAAATGTAGCAGCAAGGGAAGGAAAAGTATTTAGTGCTGGAAAACAACCCAGAGAAATGACTTGAGGATCCCAACACAAGGATTCATCTCTGCCTGGTATCCAGACCTCTTTTTTTTTTTTTTTTCACACTCTGTTCTAGCTCACTATAAAATCCCACAAGGTAGAGAAGAAAGGCTTTTTAAATTTGCTTCATGATACATGTATGCTTGAACTAATTTAAAGAACGTTTTTTATTTAGAAATTTCTGTATCTATTTTACCTTTTCTTCAGAACTCCTAAAATTGTTCATTCCTATCCTTAAGACACATATGACTTTTCTACCAACATCCTTTTGCTCCTTCCGACTTACCATACCCCCTTCTCTCCTTTCTTCATGTCTAGATATTCAACATACCATCCACTTCTCAGTCTGTAGTTCTGTTTCCTTTCCATTTTCATTCTATTTGAACTCTATTTCTAAAAGGAACTAATGTATAGTAATGTTAACAGTTAGTTTGGGGCTAGTACACATCAGTGGAACAGAAGAGAGCCCAGAAAACACTCTGAGTAGGAGGGAATTCTGTATCTGAAACCGGTGGCGCTTTATTTTTTTTTAATTAATTTACTCATTATAGAGAAAGCGCACTTGCGAGCATGCACAGGGGAGAGGAGAGAGGGGCAGAGGGAGGAGGAGAGAGAGAATCCTCAAGCTGACTCCATGCTGGCCCACAGCCCCACTGGAGCCCAGTCTTACAACCTTAAGACCATGACCTGAGCCGAAATCAAGAGTCTGAGGCTTAACCAACTGACCCACCCAGATGCCCCATGAAGCAAGTGGTACTTTCAGTCAGTGGGGAAGGAATGCACAGGTGTTGAGACAACAGACAGTCCAGTTTGCAGACTTTGTCAACATAAAAAAAAAAAAAAAGAAAGAATGTGAGGTGGTTTAAAGTTTGAATTCTGGAGCCAGTCTGCCTGGATTCAAACCCCAGGTCTACCAAATGCTAGATACAAGACATCTCACCAGTAAATTTACCTCCCTGATGCAGTCCCAACATCTGTAAAATGAGAATAATATGGTATTTATTCTTATAGCCTTCATGCAAAGTTTAAATAAATTAATATTTGTGAAGCAACTATTACCTCAAAAACCAATATATCCCTGTTAGCTAGAACTACTAATTTTTCCTATTTTATATCACCAAATATACTTGCCAGATGTTATTCTCATTAAATGACAGTACATTTAATCTCTGAAAGACCTTCAAGAAGAATCAGTCTTTTATACAACATGTGATAATCAATGCATTAACAACAGGATACATCATATATGTATAAATATGTAAAATATATTTATTTTGTCTTTAAGCCACTTATAATTTTTATTCATAATTTGCTTTGTAAAAATACATTAACAATATTTAAAAAGGCAAATATCTGAAAGATTTTGCTTATACACTCAGGAAATATGAGAAAAAATAACTGAAAATCTGGGATAACAATTATTATCAATAATCCCACTATGTTTCAAAAGCCAAGAGGAAAATGAAATAGGAAATATCATAGTCTGTATACTTCATGAACCAAGTAGGAGCCAGGAAAATACTATTAATGAGTTCATTTCCGTAGATATTAGCTTGCAGCTCCATCAACAGCTGAATATTCATGAAGCAACTTGGATGCAGGTAAACGAGAAAACTTCCCTTACACGAAAACAGCAATTATAACAACAACAAAAATTTATGCATTTTTTTCTGACCTGGGTTATGTAAAATAACAAAGAAAAAGCTAATGTCCATTCAAAACTTTATGAATTTTGTTATATAACCACAAAGATGCAAGAGATTTGCTTACTGCTCCAAAACAGCAAACACCCTCTAACACCAGTACTTTCTGTGTTTCAGAACACTTAAATCATCCTAGATCCTCAAGAAGCAGCCTTAATGGGATGTACATGAAATTGTCCCTAGGCTGAGTGCACATTACTAACATGGTTTAGGGCAATTATTTGCAGAGCTTAGAGCTTGAAAATGCAAACAATATAAAGAACAAACTAAACAGTAAACTAAAATCTAATCAGAACTACACCCAATATTTGGGGGTTTGTCTGGAAGTCCTAAGTGCCCAGCAAGAAGACGTCAGGCAGCAATGATATTATTCAGGGAGATGGGAGCATGTGTCCTGCTGTCATTGGTCTGAAAGTTATACGTATATACAGATGCTCTTTGATGTGGAGTGGGGAGAAGTGGAGGTGGGAGGAAGGGAAAATGGCACCTACCGGGGAATAAGTTTTATTGTCATGGCCTCTTCCAAATGCAATAGGATTTAGATTTGGACCCTAGAGCTGATAAAGAACTGGAATAAAATTCAGAAATGAAGTGGCACGTGACTTTATAGTGCCGAGTCACACTGTAGAGGTGGGTTATCAGCTTGAAACTCAGGAATTGGTGTCCTTGCTCATCCCAGTTCCCTGGACCTAAGGAGATGGCAGAGTATAGGACCTTGTTGACCATTATGAGAACTTTGACTTTTACTCATAGTGCAATGGGGAAGGTTTCCAACTGAGTAGTGACAGGACTTGGCCTATGTTTTAGATAGACTCCGGTACCATTCTGATAATAAAAAATGAGATGCAAGCTCAGAAGCAGGAAGATGAGTGATGAAGCTACTGCATCTCTCATTTGGTGAAATGAATTCTGTTAGTATCTCCATAATTATAAATGTTTTTCACACATCCATATGCACACACACACACACACACACACACACACCCCATTTCAATTAATAAACACCGATCCAAGTAATCCCATTTTTTATTTCTCAAAATCATTTAAAATGCCAGTTAAGGGGCGCCTGGGTGGCTCAGTGGTTTAAGCCGCTGCCTTCGGCTCAGGTCATGATCTCAGGGTCCTGGGATCGAGTCCCACATCTGGCTGTCTGCTCGGCAGGGAGCCTGCTTCCCTCTCACTCTCTCTGCCTGCCTTTCCGCCTACTTGTGATCTCTCTCTGTCAAATAAATAAATAAAATCTTTAAAAAAAATATGCCAGTTAAGGAACAGATGCACGGCTATTTCTTCTGTTCTGTTTCTCTTTTTCATTTAAATATTCCCTTCTGTTCTATAGACTGAACTAAGGAAGCCATCAAAAACTATGACTTATAAACAGTGTCAACAATTGCTTTCTTAGGTATCACTTCATTAAGTGAAGAATAAATGGGATGTGGCCATACTGGTTTCTTTCTCATTCCAAAGTGATAGAAATGAATGATGAACTCCCTGGGTCAAAAGTCCACACTCGCTGGAATATTTGTTCAGAAATGAGAAATGTTTTATACATTTTCATATATGGATGGTGACTGTTTAAAATATTAAACATTATTTGAATCAAGAAAATTGCCCAAATACTAAACTAAAAAAGCTAAAATAAGAGTATTTCATATAAATTGGCATTGCCCTTTTCTCAGTGGAAAGAAATATAAACAACTCTGAATTTTCAGTTGGCTAAGTAAAGACAGACATAACTGCTTTGATGCCTATTCACTAAAGAATTAATTAATAAGAACACATATGAATAAAGGGACATGAAATAATTAGCCATTGCCACATGAACAGAAAAAGAAAATCAGGTACAGAATAATTAAGGTTACTGGTCAAACTTACTATTTCTATCACAGATAGAGCAATAATATTTAATTTACTAATTATTTAATAAATAAAGTGTCCATTTTTTTCACCAGTTATATAAATTAACTCAATTAATGTTTTGATAATCCTCTAAGTTTGGATATAATCTTAGCTGAATTTTAACAATGGAGAAACTGAGTCTCAAAGAAGTGAAGTAACGTCTCCAAGGTCAAGCAGCCAGGATATGAGGGAGCCTGGAATAAATTCCTGCTTGACTCAGCACCAACTCTCCCATGGCTCACTGGATTATGAGACCCACACTCCCCCACAGGGAAATTAAAACAGTCAGGTCAGGAGACCTCATGCAGAGGCTGAAACAGACACCAAATGATGTTCAGTTTCTAAATTTGATTTCCAAAGTTCCTAGCCCTGCTTTGAAAAAGGATGGCACTCCCTCATATCTTTGAGCACAGAAATCTTCTGCTTAAGGCTACTTGATTTGATTGTAGGGACTTTTTCCTAAAATGAATAAAAAGCACAAAATTTGAGTAAGCTCTTGTATCTGTAACAGAATATTGCTTACAGAAGACAATTTCTGAAAATCCTGTCCTCTTAACCTAATTATAGCATGTAAGTTAAGACCACATTAAAGAGCACAATACAATTGAATACCTACTTTCAGCTAACGAATTCCATCAATTACCAGGGGCAGACCAAAGTCTGCCTGGTTAGCATACTACCCACTAATTTCACCTACAATATGTAGGAAATGGCCTTTCACCAGTTGAGGAATTTAGATACTTTGTTTTCATCCAAAATTATTGTATTACTACTACAGAGAGAAATAAGGGTTTAGGAAACAGGATACATCCCATACCCTGAAACCCTGAATCAGTCTTCAGACATCCAAAACAATGTACTAATGAATTCAAAACAGCATAAAATCTCCTTTGAAGATGACCAATGGAGTTAATAATGATAATAATTATCCTAAGCATTCATTCTCCATAAAGCTAACTGTTGCTTTTATGATGTTAAATCTAAGTTTTGCCCCCACCGAGACACCATTAATTAGGGAAATTAATAGGCAAACCACAGACTGGGGAAAAATATCTGTAATACATAAGTCTGACAAAGGTTCCTTATGTAGAATATACAAATATTTAAATCAATAATAAAAAAAGAAATACTTTACAATTTTTTAACGGGTAAACATTTGAACAGAAAGAAGATACAAAAATGCTAATAAACGCTTAAAAGAGCAGCTTGGATCATCCGTTATCAGGAACAATCAAATTAAAATGAAAATAAGATACACTAATACCAGGAACTAAAATAATAAAGACTAACGATACCAAGTGTTGGGGAGAATGTGGTTTTATCTAGGACTACAAATGACACTCTAAAAATAAGTTAAAGTGCCAATTCTCAATCATCTTCAGGTGAGCAATTTATATCACAGTCTGTCTGTGATACGTAAGCAGTGAAAATAAAAAAATTAAAACCCGTAATAAAAGGCCTATTAAGAAAATGTTATGCATTATACTGATTTTAAGGAATCTAAGCATGAAAAGCCATGTAATTCTATTCGGTAGCTTTACAATAACTCTAAACCTTATACTTCCCATTATCTGTAAAACTTTATTATATATCATTATGTATGGAGGGCAATCAACATAAAGAGTGTACTAAGTAAACTGTCTAAAAGAAGAGGAGAAAACTATGGAGCAGGAAGAAGGGAAGAAAAGAAAAAAGATGAAACAATTCTTCCCCTCAAAATGTTTAAAATTTAGTTTTAGGATAGAATTATATACCTATCGAGTTATACTCAAATTGTATAGCTCTCCTTTGCATATACTGTCTTCTAGGGTCTAACCCCCGTGTCCTCTCCAGGCACAGCTCTTACTCTTAATGTGTCCTGGATTTTATATGGTCTGACACATAGCACAAGCTCCATACACATGTGTTAACTCATTATCTGGACTTTTGGTGAAGCAATTCTCCTGAATACTGAGTCAGCAATGGTAGTTACTGATAAAATTCTTAAAGACCAGGATTAAATCTGTTTCCCTGGTTCTCTCACAGAATCTAGCCCAGAATCTCACGCATAACAGATGCATAACGAAAACGTGTTAAATTCTTCGGGTATAACGATTTCATTTCTCCAGTGTTCTTTTTTGAATTCCAATTTTCCAACAACTGCTTAATACATGATTATATGTAAATAACTCAGAGTCATCTGTATTATCTTCTGCAAGTACAGGAAGAGATTTCATTCAAGATTTAAGAGAAACAATTAGTCGACATCAAAAGGCTGTAATCAGTGAAAGAATCTTCTCTCTTCTCTACCAGAAAACTTAGAATAATACATTCAGTGACAATATTAAGGCAACTCCTACTGAATTTTTGTTCTGGTATCTATGCCATGTCGAATAACTGTCAAAGGCAAAAGAGAAGATTCGTGGGCTGGCTAATGCAGGTTTTTTCCTGTTGCCTGTCAATAGCCACCTCCTCCATGACCCATGCTGCGGGTTTCTGAGATAGTAAGTGTAGTCTATAGCCTTGGGACAGAAGCAAGCATGAGGGGCACCTGGGTGGCTCAGTGGGTTAAAGCCTCTGCCTTCAGTTCAAGTCTTGATCCCGGGGTCCTGGGTTAGAGCCCCACATCGGGCTCTCTGCTCAGGGGGGAGCCTGCTTCCCCCTCTCTCTCTGCCTGCTTGGGATCTCTGTCAACTAAATAAAATCTTTTAAAAAAAAGAAGAAGAAGAAGAGGAAGCAGCAAGCATGATCTGGCTTGCACCAGATGTATGCTTTAACCAGTGGAATCACCCAGGACCACATGATAGTAGATGAGCAATAATCAGTTTAAAATTATATAAATCATTCCTACAGAACTTCATCTGCCTTTTAAAATATTATCACTCAGCCATTCCTCGTCTCAAAGTCATACTCTAATTCCAGTCATTTCCCTTCAATCACCAGTGTCATTGATAAGAACTGCAGCCACCATTGCAGTGGTGAAGGAAGGTTTCAATCCATCCTCCAGGGCCTAGATCAAAGCCCACTTCCTTCCAGAAGATTTCCTCCAATCCTTTGGCCCATATTTTTTTTCTTAATTAGATAACCAATAGAATTACTAGATAAAATACTCAATACATAGCTACCAAACTGAAGTAGTAATTCTAAATTTTCAAAAAGTTAGACATTAGTATGCTTTCTAAGAAACTAGAATTTTATGTACAAATTGAACATTTCATCTTCAATCATATGATTACAAATGGATCTGGAAAAAGAACACAGTCCAATAAAATGTGCTGTATGGTTAGAAAGTCGAGTTGAAGCATGGCATTAATTTCAGGACCTACCTGTATTTAAAAGAAACAGAATTTATAAACAGGAGAACAACTATCTCTAAATACTTATAAATCTAGAACAAATTTTAATAATTATTTCCTCATCATTAAAAGAAAAAAATACAGAATATTTTGAAATCTGTTTACAAACTTAAGCCAAGGATAATTTTGAACAGTTCAAGTTCTGAAATAAACAATCCATCATCTTCAAAACTTATTTTTTAAAATAAACAGTGAAATTTTTTTCATAACCTTAGGTTTTCCAAGAGAAATGGATTCATCTGAAGTTTTTCCTTAAGAATAACTAATTACATTGCCCCTGTTTTTCTAAGGTACCAGTTATGACCCCCTACATCTCCTAAAAGAACTCAGTTTGATTCCTCTAACAAGAAGACAGTTCCTATTACGTTCAGACGAATAACTCAAACTCATGGAATCTGAACCGTTGCTATAGAAGCTATGAAAAATAAGCCTTTGACTGTTTCTAAATCAAAGTGCTATCATTCAGGTCCCATGGTTATATTGCCTTTAACAATGACATTTCTTGCAAAACACTGCACTGTTTTAAGAATATCTAAACTATTGTGCTGTATTAGAACACTAAGGGAGAAATCTATGTCTCAAAATTTGCTTATAACTAATGTTCCTTAACCTTAGGTATTACTTAGAAAGGCTCAATATCTGACCAAATCAGATTTGAAGCAATGTTCCTTAAATTATAAAACACTTTATTTTTCCAAGTTCTTAAATACTTCTCAGACTGTATGTTTGTTGAATGAATAAATACTAAGAAAATGTTCATCATACTTCCCAGCTGAGACTAATTAATGCACATGCAGAAAAATGAAAAATTTATACATGAAAATTAAGCAACACCAGGATATTAAATTGATGGGGGCAGGTTATATCTTAACACCTGTGTTTATGATATCATGATACCCTCATCTGTGCTGAACCACTGACCACAGAGATGACAAAAAAACTGGAGAGAGATCCTAGCTATGGCCTTCAGATCAATAAGACATTCCCACACCTGCAGCTTAATTTAGTGTCACAACGAACAGTATATACCAGTTTCAGAAGGGTAACTATCACAAAGAGCTAGTGTAGATCAATGCAGGTCCTGTCTGTGGAAAGACTAGTCCCCAAAAGAATCTACATGCTTTCTTTTCACAGAACTTAATGCATTGCTCATATTGTCTTCGGTATCTCTGTCCTTGACTAGGGCTTCCCTTAATGGAAGCCTTCTCCTTCATGAGAACGAAGAACAGTGAAGACAGCATAATTTGTAACAGAGGTTTGCTAGTTTAAAAGTTGAGGAAGATTCATATTAAAAATTAAAGATTTTGGGGGTGCCTGGGTAGCTCAGTGGGTTAAAGCCTCTGCCTTTGGCTCAGGTCATGATCTCAGGGTCCTGGGGTTGAGCCCTGCATCTGGCTCTCTACTCAGCCCGGAGCCTGCTTCCCCCTCTCTCTCTGCCTGCCTCTCTGCCTCCTTGGGATCTCTATCTGATAAATAAATAAAATCTTTAAATAAATAAATAAATTTTAAAAATTAAAATTCCAGACTTTTTAGAGTACCTCTTAAAACATCAGATGCGCTAACTATACTTGGGGCTACACATCTGCCTGCCAGCAACTGGCTAGAGCAGAGGGGTGCTGCCCTCCTTGTGCTCCCCAGGCCTCACCACTCCCTAGTGTTTGCCCCTGAGCAGCTTTGGCCATTTTTGTTCCTTGCCTTACCTCATGGGCATTTTATTGAAACCTTTGGTGTAAGCCTGTGAACTCTGCAGTTAGACTACCTGGATTTAAATCCCAACACTTCCCAGTTGTATGACCCTGGGCGTATTACTTTCTTCCCTCTCCCTGCTCTTTTGTTTTCTCCTTGTAACGTTATAATAATTTTCACTACTTTATAGAGTTGTTGGGGAAATTAAAAATAACTTGGACATCAAGTACAGAGCCCAGTGAATCCATAAATGTACTTATTATTAAGGAAAACATACAGACACACACGAGTGGGGCTAGATTAAACTCCCCCTGCCCCACTGCATTAGGTGTATAGAGCTATAACCTCAGAGGCTTTCAGCCTTAGGCCAAGGGAACATGGACCACAGCCCCGGTAGCACAATCTCGGTAGGCTGCTGGGGACCTTGAGTGAGGTGGATCCAGGCTGAAACACAGTGCATTGTATCAGTTATGGCTGGCATTCTCCTCGAAGTCCTAGGACTGTTCTTATACCTAGCTACACTTTACAGCCACCTGGGGAGAGTTTTAAAACTAAAGAAAACAATGGCCAAGCCCTACACCAAACCAAGCAAGTCAGATCTATTGAAGTGGATCTAGATATATCTTTAAAGCTCCCTAGGTGTTTCTAACGTACAGACAGGCTTGAGAACCACTGTTCCATGACACAGAGAGCACCAGCCCTCCCCAGCCACGTCTAGGACTCTCAAAAGATCCAACAAAGGGGTTCACATTTTTAAAAATGAGCAGCTTAGGAAGCATTAAAATACAGAAATTACTAATTTATCTGGCAGGAAATATTCATTTTGCAAACATGTCTGCATTATGGATTAAGTGAGTTCTATTTTTCAAAAATAGGAAGATCACTGTTTACAAATGTGGTATTTCTTCAAGTGAATCCCCACACAAGTGATTTTAAATGCCTGTTTTAAGTGCATTCCACAGACTGAGGGGCAATAATTTTGAGTCTTCGGAAGGTGACTGAATTTAGCAATACCACAGTAATTAATTAAAAGGTTGACATATAAAGCTAGTTTTACTTAATAGTGAGACAACTTTAAATTTTTATAATGAAGTCATAGCTTTCTACTTAAAAATAACAAAGTCATCAATAGTTTTGCAGGAAATATAGAGCAACATTATTAAAATTTTGCTAATATATGTGTAAGTTCTATGCTAATTTGGGTAAACAGTTTAAATGCTTATCAAACTACATGTATAGAAAATAAAATATTAGCATTATTCTTTAGCAGTCTTTAATTAGATCTGGAAATTTTTAATTATTAAAATATCTAAGATTTAGATGTTTTTAAAATACATTTAAAGATCATTCTTAGGCAAACTTTAGGTAGAGGGATAACTAATTTGGGGAAAACTCTATTTTGAGGAAATCTAATATTCTTTGTAGTTGCTAAATTAGGATGCCACATGTATTTAAATGTAAATTCAGATATGCCCCCACTTATTTTAGCATGAATCTTTTAAATCAAATATTAACACTTTTTTAAATTTCTTTTTCCATATCTGTATCTCAGGTACTAATTTCCTTCTCATTTCCCCCAAACAAGGTCACAAACCCAGATCTCTACAGGGTAGGGAAATCACAAAAAACAGCAAAGTAGTGCGGGCAGTCAGGTCCCCAGGCAGAGGCCACAAAACAGCAGTCTGGAAATCTGGCCCATACACATGATTAGTTTGCTTGCTCTGCATTTTAAAAATTTGGAAAACTCGGATAAAAATCCAGAATTCCAGCTTACCCTGGAAAAGCAGGAGCTCCTGGAACATTGGGGTCACAGTCTTTAGCAACAGTTGACTGGACGTGAGTATCGCTGCCCCTTTGGATGGGGCACAGGCTCCCTCCACCTGACCAGTTACCACCACCTGCTTGTTATGTATGCGTTGCCTGCTTTACTTCTGGAAGCTTCTGAGTTTCCAACAAAAGGATAAACTAATCAAGTAAGAGACCCCTAATTCGGGCCCAAGACTCCACATCTGGGGGGGGGGCTAGAAGACAAAAAAACGAGTGGCGGGCAACAACCCTGGGAAACAAAGAAGACATGCCAAGTCTCCTATATATATTTTGGGGAGTCAGGAAATGGTGTGGTTCAATGGAAAGAGAAGAGTGGGGAACACCTGTGCTTGAATCATGGGCTCTCCCACTGTCATTGGTGGGACCTTGAGTGGAGCTCACCCTCTGGGGATAATGGGGCTACCAATTTCTCTCTCAGTAAAGAGTCCCTAGGGTGATGAGGAGTGCACCGTGTCACGCACATTCAGGGCTTAGGAGACTTATGGAGTGGTAGGAGAAAGAACATGGGATTTGGTAGTGAAATCTGGCTTTGAATGCCAGCTGCACTCCGTCATCTCCGTGAGCTTCAGTTTCCTCCTTGGAAGCAACATCCCTAGAGAAGGGTTGCCAGGAGAATGTCTGCTATGGAGTGGATTGACTTTCACCAAACCTCTATCATCAGCAGCCCTACTGCTCTGATTCCAGTCCTCGTCCCACTGCAGGGGCAAGTGGAGGAGTGCTGGCTAGCACTTAGGCCAGGCAGATGCTATGTGGCTGTGCACTCTGTAGCATTTTAGAAATGAAAAGAATGGGAAGAGAGACAATCCAAAAACTGTATGACTAGAAGGCAGAAGTGCTCAAATATTTTCTGTGGTATCAGAATGAGGCATCCATGATGTGTGGAGGCAGAAGGTGAACAGGAAGATGGAAGGTGGTCATTCAAATGGAAAAAGTATCTTTGAGTACCTGCTATTCTGCCTTATGGGACAGCAAAGACACTGGGTATACTTATGTACGTGGGAGTAGCCACATGTACACACACACACACACACACACACACACACACACACACACACTTTCTGGTCCTCCAAAATTCCCAATGAAAAAGACAGACACATTCAAATACCTAATATGAGGCTTGTCTTAGTAAGAACAGTCTAGAAAGAAGGATGATCAGAGTAGGGAAGGAAGAAGTCAAATGCAGGTGGGGAGATCCTAGACAGATGCTTAGAAAAGGTGGAGTTTGAACATCTCAGACCGAGAAGGGTTTCCAAAAAGAGGAATAAATGGGGTATCGGGTATCTCGAAAAGGCAATGATCTGAGGCCAGACCCAAGGGCAGCAGCTACCAGATCTATGTGGGAACAGTCAGTCCAGTGCATAAGATGGGGGCTTGAGGGAACAAGGCAGGTGATGAACTTGAAATATACCTGGAGAGGAACTGTCAGTCTGCGACTTCATTCTGGACACACTCAGTAATTGAATCTTTGCTCCCAATGCACACAGCTTGCCCATAGATAACCTCAGAATCCCTGCAGTAGTACAGCAGGTTGGAAAGAAGCAATAAATATCTTAAAGGTGCCCAGTCAGGACAGAGAAAAAGAATCGGGCTTTATGATGTCAAGAGTGGCTCTGAATTGATCTATTTAGCATTGCTAGCTAACGGTCTCGCTAGCTTACCTTCTGGGGAATGTTGACCAGCTTTACATAGTTCCAGAAAGATGAAGATATTGATAATAAAAGGAGAGCAAACACATCAGAAATGAGTGATTCTATTCATCTTTAACTTTGGTTTCAGTGACTTCTATACTCTGACACATTATCTCTATTCCCCTGACCAGAGCTGGAAAGGCCACAGGGTCACTTGAATTTCCCAGCCTTGCTGTTCTTCTTGGACCCCAGGTTGTTGGCACCGTGTTCCAGAATTTCCTAAGGTGCCAGGAACGCAAGCTGGTGCCAGGGATGCAAAGTCAAACCCCTGCCTTTGGAAGGTTACAGAAGGAGAGAAGTAATATAAATGGAAATCAATGTCTTAAACCCAGTGAGATAAATCAGTGCTCCATGAAGTGTTACAGAGAGTTCATAAACCAAGCCAACTATTGTATCTACATGCTCCCTGCATGCTCAGGCAGTACAGTGTCCTGACAAAGAGCAGAAGCTCAACTCTAAGACGTGGTTCAAATCCCAGCTGTGCCACTTATCAGCAGGGTGATTCCAGGGCAATCACTTCATCTCTCTGTGCCTCAATATCCCAACCATAAAAAAGGCAGAATAAGAGTGCCTACCTCATGGGATTACTGTGAGAATTAAAAGAATTTACATACATGGTACACTTAATACTATGCATTGCACACTAAAATATTTTCATTTGTATAACCTGATTAGTGCAAAAGAGAGCCTAGAAATGTTAATCTTTCCTGCATTTCTCCTGTCTGCCAAAAGAAGCATTATGAAAATGAACTTTTTTCTCAATGCACATTTGCCAACCAAGTGAAATTAACCTTGAACTTCCATCTCCCAAGTGACAGCTGCCTGAGATCTTTCCACCCCTACATGAGTCTTCTTATTCATCAAGCTTCCTGAAAGCCTCCAGCAGAGCTGTTCCCTGCTAGAAACCTCATGGTCCTGATAATAGAATTAAAGAGACATCATTCTGGATATTTCTGGTGGGAAGCACTGGTTGTAAGCAAGGTTGGAGCAGCTCCATACCCAGATAATCTGTGGACCTTAGCCAAGTCCAAATGCCCTATCCAGACATTGCACTCAAATTGCCTCCAATGGCCTAGCTGCTCCTCTCCCTTCCAAACGTTTGGTCATGCCAGGGAAGAGAGATTCCTTCCCGATTCCCATTTAGACAACTACATTTCTACCCTCCCCAGGATTCTCTGCCTCTGGTTTTGGGATTCTCAAGCTTCATGGCTTAGCAGTGAGAGGTCTGCTGTTCCAGACTAAAAAGTTGTTTTCCCATCCCTGAAAAGAAGGAAAAATAAGTTTTGTCAGCGCACAAGGAGACTTACTTGTCAGCTGCTCTGATCATAGCATTTAGATCCAAAGTGGTACCTTCTCAGTAACTCATCAGGTTTTTAAAAAGATAACTTGGGGGTGGTGCCTGGATTCCTCAGTTGGTTAAGTGACGGCCTTTGGCTCAGGTCATGATCCCGGAGTCCCAGGGTCGAGTCCAGCATCTGGCTTTCAGCTTCACAGGGAATCTACTTCTCCCTCTCACCCTCTCCTCTCTCATGCTCTCACTCACTGTCTCTCTCTCAAATAAATAAATAATATCTTTAAAAAAAAACAGACATTAGTAAGATGCCAAATCTAGAGTTCAGAATGATGATTATTAATGTCCTAGCTGGGCTCAAAAAAAAAAAGCATGGAAGAAATTAGAGAATCCCTTTCTGGAGAAATGAATCCCTTTCTGGAGAAATAAAAGAACTAAAATCTAACCAAGTTGGAATTAAAAAGGCTATTAATGAGGTGCAAAAAAAAATGTCGGATCTTATTGCTGGGATAAATGGGACAGAAGAGAGAATTAGTGATAAAGAAGACCAAATGATGGAGAATAAAGAAGCTAAGAAAAAGAGATAAACAACTACTAGACCACAAAGGGAGAATTTGAGAGTTAAGTGATACCATAAGACAAAACAATATTAGAATAACTGAGATCCCAGAAGAAGAAGAGAGAGAGAGAACAGCACAAATATATTGGAGCAAATTATAGCAGAGAATTTCCTTATTTGGGGAAGGGGACAAGCATCAAAACCCAAGAGGCACAGATAACCCCCCCAAAATCAATAAAATAGGTCCACACACCATCATCAAATAGTAAAGCTTACAAGTCTCAGTGACAAACAGAAAATCCTGAAAGCAGCTTGGGACAAGAGGTCTGTAAAATACAATGATAGAAATATTAGATTGGCAGCAGACCTAGCCACAGAGACCTGGCAGGCCAGAAAGAACTGGCATGATATATTCAGAGCACTAAACAAGAAAAATACACAGCCAAGAATACTATATCCAGCTAGGCTGTCATTGACTATAAGAGAGATAAAAAAGCTTCCAGGACAAACTGAAATTAAAAGAATTTGCAAACACAAAATCAGCCCTATAGGAAATACTGAAAGGGGTCCTCTAAGCAAAGAGGGAACCTAAAAGTAACAGACCAGAAAGGAACAGAGAGAATATACATTAACAGTCACCTTACAGGCAATACAAAGAAGCACTAAACTCATATCTTTCAATAGTTATCCTGAATGTAAATAGGCTAAATGCCCCAATCAAAACAAACAGGGTATCAGAATGGATTTAAAAAAAAAAAAAAAGACCCATTGTTATGCTGTCTTCAAGAAACTCATTTGAAACCCAAGGACACCTCCAGACTTAAAGTGAGGGGGTGGAAAACAAGTTATCATGCTAACGGACAGCAAAAGAAAGCTGGAGTGGTAATCCTTATATCAGATAAATTAGATTTTTAACACAAAGACTACAATAAGACATGAGGCAGGACACTATATCATAAAGGGTCTGTCCCACAAGAAGATAAAACAATTGAAATATCTATGCCTAACATGGGTGCAGCCAATTATATAAACCATTTAATAACAAAATCAAAGAAACACATCAACAATAATACAGTAATAGTACGGGACTTTAACACCCTCCTTACTGAAATTGACAGTTCTAAGCAAAAGATCTACAAGGAAATAAAGGCTTGAAATGAAACACTGGACCAGATGGACATCACAGATATACATTCCATCCCCAAACAACAGAATACACATTCTTCTCTAGTGCACATGGAACATTCTCCAGAATAGATCACATCCTGGGTCACAAATCAGGTCGCAACCAGTACCAAAAGACTGGAGAATCATTCCCTGCATATTTTCAGACCACAGTGCTTTGAAACTAGAACTCAACCACAAGAGGGAAGTTGGAAAGAACTCAAATACATGCAGGCTAAAGAGAATCCTACTAAAGAATGAATGGCTGAACCAGGAAATTAAAGAAGAATTGAAAAAACTCATGGAAACAAATGATAATGAAAACACAACCATTGAAAATCTGGCAGGCAGATTTTCAAATCAGGCAGTCCTGAGAGGAAAATATACAGCAATACAAGCCTTTCTCAAGAAACAAGAAAGGTCTCAAATACACAACCTAATCCTACACCCTACACCTAAAGGAGCTGTAGAAAGAACAGCAAAGAAAGACAAACCCAGCAGAAGAGAAATAATAAACATCAGAGCATAATAAAAATCAGAACAGAGATCAATGAAATCAAAACCAAAAATTAAAAAAAAAAAAAAAACAACAGTAGAACAAATCAAAGAAACTAGGAGCTGGTTCTTTGAAAGAATTAATAAGATCGATAAACCCCTGGCCAGACTTACCAAAAAGAAAAGAGAAAGGACCCCAATTAATAAAGTCATAAATGAAAGAGGAGAGATCACAACCAACACCAGAGAAACACAAATGATCCTAAGAACATACTAGGAGCAACTACACACCAGCAAATTTGACAATCTGGAAGACATTAATGCATTTCTAGAGACATAAAAACTACCAAAACTGAACCAGAAAGAAATAGAAGACCTGAACAGACCCATAACCAGTAAGGAGATTGAAGCGGTCATGAGAAATTTCCAAACAAACAAGAGCCAGGGCCAGACGGCTTCCCAGGGGAATTCTACCAAGCATTTAAGGAAGAATTAATTCCTATTCTCCTGAAACTGTTCCAAAAAGGAGAAATGGAAGGGAAACATCCAAACTCATTTTATGAGGCCAGCATTACCTTGATCCCAAAACCAGACGAAGACCCCATCAAAAAAGAGAATTACAGACCAATATCCTTGATAAACACGGATGCAAAAGTTCTCGCCAAAATACTAGCCAATGAGATCCAACAGTACATTAAAAGGATTACTCACCAAGACCAAGTGGGATTTATTCTACAGCTGCAAGGTTGTTTCAACATCCACAAATCAGTTAATGTGATACAATATATTAATAAAAGGAAGAACAAGAATCATATGATACTCTCAATAGATGCTGAAAAAACATTTGACAAAGTACAGTAACCTTTCCTGATCAAAACTCTTCAAAGTGTACGGATAGAGGGCACATACCTCAATATCATCAAAGCCATCTATGAAAAACCGACAACAAGTATCATCCCTCAATGGGAAAAAACTGAAAGCTTTTCTGCTAAGGTCGGGAACACAGCAGGGATATCCATTATCACCACTGCTATTCAACATAGTACTAGAAGTCCTAGCCTCAGCAATCAGACAACAAAAAGAAATTAAAGACATCTGAATTGGCAAAGAAGTCAAACCCTCACTCTTTGCAGATGATAGGATACTTTATGTGGAAAACCCAAAAGACTCCACTCCAAAACTGCTAGAACTCATACAGGAATTCAGTAAGGTGTCAGGATATAAAATCAATGCATAGAAATCCATTGCATTTCTTAACACCAACAGCAAGACAGAAGAAAGAGAAATTAAGGAGTTGATCCCATTTACAATTGCACCTAAAACCATAAAATACCTAGGAACAAACCTAACCAAAGAGACAAAGAATCTATACTCAGAAAACTATAAAGTATTCATGAAAGAAATTGAGGAAGACACAAAGAAATGGAAAAATGTTCCATGGTCATGGATTGGAAGAACAAATATTGTGAAAATATCTATGATACCTAAAGCAACCTACACATTTAATGCAATCCCTATCAAAATATCACCAATTTTTTCAAGGAAATGGAATAAGTAATCCTAAGATTTTTTTAAAAGATTTTATTTATTTGAAACAGAGAGATCACAAGTAGGCGGAGAGGCAGGCAGAGAGAGAGGGGAAGCAGGCTCCCTGCTGAGCAGAGAGCCCAATGTGGGGCTCGATCCCAGGACCCTGGAATCATGACCTAAGCCGAAGGCAGAGGCTTAACCCACTGAGCCACCCAGGCACCCCAATAATCCTAAAATTTATATGTAACCAGAAAAGACCCTGAATAACCATAGGAATGTTGAAAAAGAAAATGAAATTTGGTGGCACCACAATTCCAGACCTTAAGCTCTATTACAAATTGTCATCATCAAGACAGTATGATACTGGCACGAAAACAGACACATAGATCAGTGAAACAGAACAGAGAATGCAGAAATGGATCCTCAACTCAATGGTCAACTAATCTTTGACAAGGCAGGAAAAATGTCCTATGGAAAAAAGACAGTGTCTTTCAATAAATGATGTTGGGAAAATTGGGATAGCCACATGCAGAAGAATGAAACTGGACCATTTCCTTATAACACACAGAAAAACAGACTCCAAATGGATGAAAGACCTCAATGTGAGACAGGAATCCATCAAAATCCTTGAGAACACAGGCAGGAACCTCTTCAACCTCAGCTGTAGCAATTTCTTCCTAGGAACATCATCAAAGGCAAGGGAAGCAAGGGCAAAACTGAACTATTGGGACTTCATCAAGATCAAAAGCCTTTGCACAGCAAAGGAAACAGTCAACAAAACCAAAAGACACCTGACAGAATGGGAGAAGATATTCGCGAATGACATATCAGATAAAGGGCTAGTATCCAAAATCTAGTAAAGGACTTACCAAACTCAACACTCAAAGAACAAAGTAATCCAATCAAGAAATGGGCAGAAAACATGAACGGACATTTCTCCAAAGACGACATTCAAATGGCGAATAGACACATGAAAAAGGGCTACACATCACTCACCATCAGGAAATACAAATCAAAACCCCAGCGAGATAGCACCTCACACCAGTCAGAATGGCTACAATTAACATGTCAGGAAACGACAGATGTTGGTGAGGATGCAGAGAAAGGGGAACACTCCTACACTTCTGGTGGGAATGCAAGCTGGTGTATCCACTCTGGAAAACAGCATGGAGGTTCCTCAAAAAGTTGAAAATAGAGCTACCCTATGACCCAGGAATCGTACTACTGGGTATTTGCCCTAAAGATACAAATGTAGTGATACGAAGGGACCCATGCACCCCAATGTTTATAGCAGGAATTCCACAATAACTAAACTATAGAAAGATGCTAAATGCCCATCAACAGATCAATGGATAAAGAAGATGTGATATATATACAATATATATATGTGATATATATACAATATACATACATACATATACATATATATGTATATATATGCATATATATACATACATATACATGTATATGTATATATATGCACATATATACATATATATACATGTATATGTATATATATGTATATGTATGTATACATATATATACATACATACATATACATACATACATACATAACATGGCACACTATGCAGCCATCAAAAATCCTGAAATCTTGCCCCTTGTAATGATGTGGATGGAACTAGAGGGTATTATGCTAAGGAAAATAAGTCAATCAGAGAAAGACAATTATCGTTTGATATCTCTGATATGAGGAATTTGAAAGGCAGTGCCGGGAGTCATCGGGGGTTGGGAGGGAAAAAAATGAAACCAATGGGGCTGGGGAGGAAGACAAATCATAAGAGACTCTTAATCCCAGGAAACAAACTGAGAGTTGCTGGGGGGCGGGCGAGGGAAGTGATAGGGGGCTGGGTTATGGACATTGAGGAGGTTATGTGCAATGGTGAGTGCTGTGAATTGTATAAGACTGATGATTCACAGACATGTACCCCAGGAACAAATAATACATGAAATATTAGTAAAAAAAATGTATTAAATATGTAACAATGAAGCACATAGTTCAGAGGAAGCTGACATGCAAATTTACAATTACATTTGCTAAAATGGAGGTGTTTGGAACACCATGGGAACAAAGGAGAAAATAGCACCCAATTCTTTCTGGGAGGAACGTGTGTTAAAAGACAGCGTTTGAGCTAGAACGATGGGGCTGGTTGTCTGTAGATAGCTAAAGGAAGGGGACAGCTGTAGGTCAGGGTGGTCAGGAAAGATTACTCCAGCATCAGTGAAAGGATGCATTGGTGGCAGGTCCTCAAGAACCAGTACAGTTATCCATCAGCTTTCTTCCCATTAGCCAAAGATCTACTGCCAAAGTCATCTAGCAAATCACTTGAAAAGATACCTTGGGTATCTGATTTATTCCAGTGCTAATTGCAAATCAGCTATTCACATTTTCAGATTACTAACCGAGTACACTTATTTCTAGAATCTGAAAGTAGTCCCTTACCAATATGACTGTTAAGTGTGGACAATATTATTTAACACTATATAGACAACTGATTGTTTGAAGATTCTTTATATATGAAGTAAGGAGAATAAGAGCTAAGTGAATTTAAAAAAAAGATGTTGCATTTCATCATGTTATATATAGACATATAGAATCTTTCTACAACCCATTCCAGGAATAAGATACAAAAATCATTTCCAAGCTGTCAAAGGCAAGATCATAGAATCTGCATTGAGGTAACAGAACTCTTCAGGAATTTACTTGCATTTAACTTAGAAGTAATTCTAATAGTCTAGTAGTCGAGTTTCTCCACAAATAACTTCCTTCTGTCCCTTCCTTCTTTCCCTGTTGAACAGCTATCATTTCCTATCACTGTGCTAGAATAACAAGAGGACAGGCATTCAGAAGGGTTTGAAGAACTGGCCACAGATATTTGGTGCTTCTTGCTTGTATTAGTGTGAGGAAGACCAGAAAGGAAATACAAACACAGCTCTAAGGAAAACAAAACAGTATGTGGGACCCATATAACATGGAAAACATGAAACCTCAGCATTTAGGTGTCTCTAATAACTAGTGATTATAATCACACTTGGTCATAAAAAGATTAAATTTTAGCCTTCTGTTCAATTAGGACATGTTACATTTTAGAATGATTGCCTACTAAAATCATTAAAATGAAAATGTTGATGGTTATGTTGTTCTCAGCTCCTGGAAAACTTGTCCATGTCTTTGAAGGGTCTAAGAAGTCTCTTCAATTTCCCACCTAAGTCATAAAA
This sequence comes from Meles meles, assembly GCF_922984935.1. Classification (NCBI taxonomy): domain Eukaryota; kingdom Metazoa; phylum Chordata; class Mammalia; order Carnivora; family Mustelidae; genus Meles; species Meles meles. The sequence goes on from NC_060066.1 coordinate 78,503,771, forward strand.
TACATGCTTATTAGCAAAGGAAGATGAAGATTGTCTACAGATTAGATAAGCCATTTATTGCTGGCATACGCAAACCTCACCCTCCTCATAACAGCATTTCCTGAGATCAGGGAGCCCAAGAGGAACAGCCCAAGACAGTAAAAGAAGATGCAAGTTTAGAAAAACTACTGAAAAACCAATGAAAATTACATTATCTCCTAATAGTTAGCCCATGGTATTACTTTGCCTACTAAGAATAGTATGTGAACACACACACACACAAAGTGTGTTTATAGGGAAGCAAATTAAGTATGTCTTTACTACCCCCTGTTCTCTTCAGATTATACCTGAACTGCTTTGTGGGTTGAAAGTAATCCAGTAGAGTCCAGTAAGGAATACTGGAAATGAAACATTATACCAATCTTAATATATACATGTTATCTACATCACTATCATGCATCCGAATGTTCTGAGAAAGGAAACACTCGTATGTTCATTCACCTATATGCACAAAAACTAGCAGGTTTTACCACCTTTGTCCCTTTTGTAAGGCAAGATGATGGCTCAGAAGGTATCTTCAGTTTTATTTGGTAAGAAATTAGTACTTTTTCTATATGTTGATGTGAGTTCTTATTCTGAGTGGGCATTGCAGTTACTGTGAGCCCAGAGTTGTTTTAAGTAATTATTGTGTTGTCAGCTTTGAAAGCAATCATCTCCATCTTGCTTACAAGCTCACAGTGGTGTCCAGTTTGTGACAGGTGTTCATTAAGCATATTTTGGGAATCAAAATTTGCCTGCCCTTTTGTCTTTCAGTTGTCTAACTTTATACCTCGTCCCCTATCCTAGGCCTTGGGTTCCCCAACATCCTTAATCTTCCTTCATCATGCTCCCTATCTCTCCTCACTGCAGCTCTCTTAGCAGGACTGGCTTTTCATGAAGGTTCTTCTTAGTGGTATCACATTGCAGTACACCTCTCTCTAAAACTAGCAGGGATGATGTTTTGGCTCCTTAATGTCAGCAGGTGTTCTGTAGGTTCATTGGTGAGGTTAATGGAAATGATTAAGAATCAGGTTGTGATGGGGTGCCTGGGTGGCTCAGTGGGTTAAAGCCTCTGCCTTCGGCTCAGGTCATGATCCCAGAGTCCTGGGATCGAGCCCCACATCGGGCTCTCTGCTCGGCAGGGAGCATGCTTCCTCCCCTCCTCTCTCTCTTTCTCTCTCTCTCTCTCTCTCTCTGCCTTTCTGCCTACTTGTGATCTCTGTCAAATAAATAAATAAAATCTTTAAAAAAGAAAAAGAATCAGGTTGTGATATCTGACGTATAAATATATATGAAACAAAATAAACTGCTGCTACCTCCTTATAGGTCTTCATTCTGACCTCATATTTTATACAAAAATATGTATTTTATAAATATCTTATATTTATATATTTGTGTTTATATGCCAATTGACTAAAGGACATGATATCATTGAATCTAAAACCCACGAGTGTGTAGTTTGCTGCAGGAGCAGGAAACTTTCGAAAGAGCTTTTACTTTTCCATTGCTAAGAATACCACTTGACATTAGAGCTTTCTCTGTGTAGGCTAGAGTATTACCTAGATTCACTTCTGCAGTGGTTTTCAATGATTCTTTCTTACCTACACCCTAAAAGAATTTTGAAGCATTATTTCCTCACACATTTTAAAGTTGGCATCTAATATATCTCACATGGTTAGTTAGCTACAGTGGATACAGATTTTCAGTGTGTTGTAAATATTGGTATTAAAAAAATACACCATACTTTTAAAATGTACCAAGAGGAACCTAAACACCATTTAGTAGTGGGAAATTTTACATCACTTTTTTCTCTATGAACTATTTTCATCCCATTTCTTGTGCCAAATTTTCTCCAACCTGCAAATCTTCTCATTCATCCTTTTATACTTCTGTGCAACCCAAGGCAGTTCATTTTGCATTTTGACCCAATCTCACTAAATGGTATCACTTCTACCCAGAACCTCAAGCCAGTAACGTAGAAATCATTCTTTTATCTTCCTCACTTACCCCAGTCATCAAGTCCATTTTTACTCCACCTCCCGTATCAAACCAAATCTCTCCAGGTCTCTCCAGCACCCAGAAGAGGTCTAACCAGAATTCTTAAGAGGAAATTTGTCAGGGAGCTGTGGTCCAACAAAAGCATATAGAGGAAAAATCTGAAGCAACTTATATTTTATTTAGAAAATATCATAGTTAAAATGCCAATCACACAGGCACCAAACACAACTGGAGCCCTGCTCAGCACACAACCAAGATACTTTATTCTAAGTTCCATGAAATGAGGTTTTGCTTAAAATTGATGAAATGCCAGCCAGAGTCTTCTCTAAACAAGTAAGTCCTAATTGCCTCATTTGCTTTAAGTTTATAGGATGCCATAGGCACTACTGAGGAAGGTATTTCACTTAGCTTCAAAAAAAATTAAAAAAAATTTTAATGTAACAAAGTGTGTTTCAAAAGTTGTAGATGATAGCAACTTAGAAGCTATAGCAAATTCTGCAGTAAGGAACAATGCAACCAGATGTGATTTGAGGGTATAAGTACACTGGGCAGCTAATCAAACGCAGTCCAGCAAGAAATATAAAAAGACGAACTGTGAAAAGAAAAAAGGAAACACAAAAATGTCTGTTCAATGAAGAAAACAGCTGTATCATGCTAGGTCTGAATTGTTTGGTCTTCTTTTTCTTCTATTTCTCTGATTTTATTTGGGGAGGATTAAAACCAGATTCTCAATGGGCAAAATAAAGGCTATTCAAATTTTCTGACTAGCGTGTAAAACAATTTTATTTTTTGCAAAACAGTTTAAATTTGAATTTAAACACAAAAAAAAAATACAACTTTGAACAATCTCTTTCAACTGATTTTTGTTTTTTACTCTTAGAACATAACATTTCGTATTTACATGGAATGGAGAAGATTTAATTCAGAAAAATTCATTTAACAAAGACATATTAAGTACCTCTTATGCACCAGGCTTTAGGAGTCTGGTGTTGACCAAAGACACAAATGTCCTTTTCCTTGAGAAGTTTTGTTTTTTAAAATTTATTTTATAGAGCAAGACCAGGAGCAGGTGGGGGTGGGGGCAAAGTGAAAGGGAGAAGGAGAGAATCTCGGCCAGACTTCCTGCATCTCAACCAGATGCTCTGTTGAGCATGGAGCCTGATACGGGCTCGATCTCAAGACCCTGAGATCATGACCTGAGCTAAACTCAAGAGTCAGTCACCTAACTGAGCCATCCAGGCACCCCATTCTTGAGAAGCTTTTAATAAAATTATTATATATAAAACTTTCTAGCAAGGGCTGCTTTATGAGGTAGAGGTAGATAAAGGGAGGATATTCAAGTAAACAGTAATAACAACTAGAATTTATTGAACTTAGTATATGCTACGTTCTATGCTATATTATAGGTATGATTTTATTTAATTCTTAGAACAATCCTATGATGTGAGACTATGAATTCTACCATATTGTTGTGAAATATGACCCTCAGAGGGTTTAAACTCAATGTCATAGCTAGTGAGTGGTAGAGCTAGGATTTGAATGGAAATTTATCTGCTTTCATGGTTCAGGCTTAGGAAGCAGGCTGTATTACAGAGGGTAATTGAACATTTTCCACAGTGTGGAGAAGATGCCTCCTTTGGATGCAAGATTATGCTAAATCTCCAAAACTATGCTTTAATGCTAAAGTCCCAGAGATGGAATTAAGGGAAATCAGTTATTTGCTCTAGGATTTCAATTAAAAAACTATTCTTGCCCACCATCATATCCTTAGCAGGAATCTGACTCTAGTTAAAGTCCTCTGAATATAGATAGAGACAATACAGCTGATACTCTTTGCAGATTTACTGGAAGTTTAAAAGCTTCCAGACCAAGATATACACCTAAGGTGGTCCTGGCTTTGGGTACAGTTTTCCCACCAAACACAGTCCGCCCATCACTGATGGGTTGCTTTCCTCGATCCTAATGGGACTTCCCCTCACCCCACAACTGAGAGGATGCCTGCTTGCAATTCTGGAAACCTATGCTGCTCGTTGCCCCTCTTGCTACTCATTCTACTACCTCACAGTTTATTTGTTAGTGAAGTTCTTCTAATTCAGTTCTTACCACCATGATGATCCCTTGTCCTTTCACCTCCTCCCTATTCCATCAAAACTGACTAATTGGCCCATAATTCTCTGAGATCTGATTGCCTAAGTAACTCTGTTTCCATGGGACCCTTCTCTTGGGCATTTGTCTTAGAAGACGACAATCCATCAAACCACTGAGATTTTAAATTTTATTTTTTCAGTGACAGTCTAATTTGATGAAAGAGCCCTTTGTAGAACTGGGGTATGCGGGGGGGGGGGGGGGCTTTGTGCAAGCTCTCAAATCACACCACTAATCCACTGCCTACCTATAACCTTGATGCTACAGGGCAGTTTTGCTCTGAAACACATTTGTTCTTTGGCGGAGATCAAGGTCTTGTTCATTTTAAGATCAGCAAAATCGTATTTTTCTGCTAAGAGCCACATTCCTAAGTTAGAGGGCTTCTAGAAATGGGTGAGAGACACACTCTGTCAATTCTATCACTACACGAGTATTTTCTTGGACTTTTGTCTCTGAATAGGGATGTAAGAGTGTTAGTAGAGAGGATGGGATAAATTATTATTTAGTCTGCATGAATATGGTTCTTTTGGACAGTTCATAAATATAAAAGGGCTGCTGTGTTTTCACTTCCCACTGAGTAACATCCAGAGTCTACCTTTATCAAGTTTAACTCTTGCTCAAATGTTTAAAAGAAATCAGATCTCATCTACTAAAATAACAAGCTCAGACAAGTCTACATGTTTTTTTAAACCTCAGTCTTAGTTATTCCCTGGGGCTGTTTGGACATGTCAGGTATTTTATTTTTTAAGCTGATGACAGTAACTTTAAAAGGTATGGCTTGTGTCAGAAAACTTTGGGAAAAGTGTTACTGCATTGCCCTTCACCTTTCAACTTGGACACTCAGCCATGTTATAAAACTTTTATAGAGTAATTGCACAGAAATAACCAGCACTGGTTATAATAAGTTAACTTGAATTCCTTTCCCTGGACAGGCTTCTCCATGCTTAGTGGACACTCCTTTACAACACTGAACTTTAGCACTAGAAATAGTAAAAGGAAGAAGTTTGTGTTGCTTGAAAATTCTGGTATAGTGTAAACTATTTTGTTATAGCATACTGCTGCTTAAAAATGTATCTAGTACGAAAGCCTTAGAATGCATAAGTCCTTACTCATAACTATTAATAAGGATAATATATCAGCAAATTTGACATTCCAATTCTAGCATCAATTCCTCCTTGATACCTGGGAAATGTATATGACATATTATTCATATATATCTCCATCCCAACAGGGCGACAGTACTGAACTGCACAACTCTAGGGGTACCATTCACTTTGAGGGGTATTAATGTCGACCCATTCCCAGGAGATCTGTAGGATACAATCTTCCGGTTTTACACTGACAGCCTGGAATCTGCCAATACAATTCTTGCCTTAGCATGGGAAGTACTTACTGCTTCTCAATTCAGAATATCTGGGAAGAGATTAAGACTTTGTTATCCATGAGTTATGAGAATTGTTTTTGTTCAATGGCAGCTATTTTACTTACTCCTTCTTATCACTCCTATTGAAGTCCATCTGTTTATTCACTCTCAAAGCACCATTCTATCTTGCTGTGAGTGAAAGGGAAGATGTCCTAGGGTCCAGAAATGGAATACGCATACATTTCCCACTATACTGGTACAGTAGGTACCAAGGAACATTTTATAAGCTGTCTTGGAAATCTATCAATAACAATGAATGTATGTAGAAACATTAAAAAAAGCCAACTCATAAGTGAATGTTTGGAGCACAGTCTGTACCTCAATATATGTATGTCTATGTATCATGTGCATGTATATGTATATATGTTATTCTTTGGGAGTTATTGTCCTTGTTCCACTAGGGAGAAATAATCAAATGCCCAAGGAGATGAATATCTAGGCAAAAGTGGATAACCACATAGAAAAAAATAAATCTTGACTATTTCACACAATATGCAAAAATTCCATGAGGATTGTAGTTGTAAATGAGAAGACAAGATTTTTTGGGAAAAAAAAAATAGAATGTCTTCAAATCCTCAGTATAGGCAAAGATTTCTAAAACAAAACAAAAAAACACAAGAAAGTGTTAGACAAAAAAATCTGATGAATTAGACTACTTTAAAATGAAGAAATTCTATTGATAAAAAGGTACCACGGAATGGGAGAGGATATTTACACTTTTTTTGCAAATTTTAATTATGACTACCATATATTTTCAATAAGATGTCATATCCAAAATACATAAAGGACTCCTACGACTCAAGGGTAATCCAGTAGAAATATGAGCAAAGGACTTGAACAGGTACTTTATGAAAAAAGACATTGAAAATTGCCAAACACACCGATGGCTCATCAGTAATCGTCAGAGTAATGCAAATTAATCTCAGTGTAGTACCGTCACTGGGATGGCTCAAATGAAAGGCAAATAATACCACATACAATTGACTCTTGAATAGCACAGAGGTTAGGGGTACTGACACCTGTGAATTTCAAAATCCATGTGTAACTTTTGACTCCCCCAAAACCTAACTATTGTTGACTGGAAGCCCTACTGATAACACAAAGTCAGTTAACACATTTTGTATGTTACATGTATTATATATTGTATTCTTCCAACAAAGCATGCTGAAGAAAATGTTAAGAAATCCTTAGAGAAAATACATTTACAGTACTGTTAAAAAAAATCCAGTAAAGAAGTGGACTTGAGCAGTTCAAATCCAAGTTTTTAAGGCTCAACTGTATTAGCTAAGTTATGCAACAACTACAATGCTTGGTGATGAAAATGTACACTGCAACTTCTTGGGAGAAATTAGTAGTATCTACCCACTAAAGCTACCCAATGTCTCAGTAAGTTCTACCATATACCCAACAGGACTATGTCCCTATGTCTACCAGAAGACATAAAGGAATATTTATAGTAGTAATACTTGTCATAGCCCCAAACTGAAAACTCAATGTCTATCAACAGAATAGATACTTTGAGATAAGAGAATGGAAGAACTTAAAATTACATGCACAAACATTGATACCTCTCCTGAACACAATGTTGACTGAAAGAATCCCAGACCTAAAGAGTACGATTCCATTTACATAAAATTCAGACACAGGTAAAACTAAGCAACAGTGTTAAAAGTTAAATGGTGGTTATCCCTGGGGAGAGAAGCAAGGACTGAGAGGAACTCAAGAGAGATTCTAGGTGCTGGTTAATTTTCAGTCTTTGGTTATCAAATACATAGGTGTGTTCACTTTCTGTAAAGTCATTCAACTGAACACGTATCGTTTGTGCATATTGTTTTGTGTGTTATTCTTATATATGAGGCCAATAAAAGTTCACATTGAAAAAACACCATAAACACCCCCCAAAACAAAAGAATTTTATAGGTATTCTATTCATGAAAGCTTATTGATTAAAACACTGCTTGGTGTTATCCTGCTTTTTACAGAAAGGGCATTTTTGCTCAAACATATGTCTCTGTGTTAAAAACCTTACTTGATATTTGGAAGAGAAAACACTCTTGAGACAAAATGCTTCTAAGCATCTGTTTTGAATGGATTTCAATGCCTCTAAAAGTCGTTTTATTGATAATTTGCTAAGCTAAACATTTTCAATTTCATATCATTGACTTGAATACTACTATGTTTTTACTACTAGAAGATCAACAAATGCTTATGCTAATCGGCTTGATATGTGGGATGCCAGAATGGAAATTTCTTTGTCTACATAAAGTAGTCAAGCTGAAAAGTACCCAGGGATATCCATACACGGTCATGCTTTCAATGGATAGGAAACTACAAGCAAGAACTCCTTAGCCAACACCCTCACTAAATTCAGCAACATGCCACCGAGTTTTATTTGTTCTTGTGTAAATGGCTCTCTTCCTTACATAGTTCAATCTAATATTAGGCTTAAATCCAAGGATGTTAAGACTTAATTATCTCATTTCCTCCATAAGTGATACAGCATGTTACTACTTGGCTATAATTGTTAACTGTGTTCCTAACACAGACTTGGAGGTGAGGTGTGCTAGGGACTGTGTATTGTTTTTGACGGTAGACATGGAGGATGAGGCATACATATAAAAAAGGACTTGCATGCAGGATTAGACTTAAAGCTATTCATTGATCTTTTCTAAAGATTAGTATTAAAATGCATTTTCCCAGTGTTCCTAACCTCATGTCACTCTGAACAGAGGAATAGGTAAGTTGAGTATGCTGTTTCCCATTTAACCAAGTATAACTTAATTTAGACATTTGAGTGCTTGCTACTTCCAAGCAATGAAACATAAGCTTTTCACATGACTACACATATGAGCATACACAAAACATACATAGAACACTCTACCATCAAGAAAAAATCCTTTAGGTATAGATTACATGGTTCTATTTTTTTTTAATTATATATCTGGACATTACGTGTCTTCCAAGTTCTAGTTCTAGATCTTCATCTGTCTGACAAATATTTCCACTCAGAATGTTCCTCTATTACCTCAAAAGGATCATGTCTAAAATTCCATCCCTTATTTCCAGTTCTAACTAGCTTTCCTATATTAACAATAATGCATACCATAAATATTCCAGTTACTTAATGTCCTAAGTTTGAAGTCACCTTTTACCCTCATTGTAGTTTTAATTCACATTTGCCTAATGGCTAATTACAAACTATTTTTCATATATGAATTTGGCCATTTGTACATCTTTTTGGTGATGTGTTCAAATATTTTGTCTTTTGCTGGGTTGTTTTCTTTAGTTTCAAGCGTCCTTTATATATTCTAGATACAAGTCCTTTATCAAATATATGCTTTGTAAATATCTTCTCTCAGCCTGTGGCTTGTCTTTTTATTCCTTTAACAGTATTTTTTATTATTAAAATTAAAAACTTCTGCTCTTGGAAGCTCTTCTAGTAGATTGTGCTTCTCGGTACTGGATCTAAGAAATTTTTGCATAACCTAAGGATCATAAATATTTCCTCCTACATTTTCTTTTTTTTGTTGTTTGTGTTTTTTTTTTTGTTTGTTTATTTACAGCATAACAGTGTTCATTGTTTTGACATCACACCCAGTGCTCCATGCAGTACGTGCCCTCCCTATTACCCACCACCTGGTTCCTCAAACTCCCACCCCCACGCCCCTTCAAAACCCTCTGGTTGTTTTTCAGAGTCCGTTGTAGCAACATGGACAGGACTGGAAGAAATTATGCTGAGCGAAATAAGTCAAGCAGAGAGAGTCAAGTATCATATGATCTCACTTATTTGTGGAACATAACAAATAACATGGAGGACATGGGGAGATGGAGAGGAGAGGGAGTTGAGGGAAACTGGAAGGGGAGATGAACCTCCTGCATTTTCTTATAAAAGTTCTATATTTCCAAGTTTTACATTTAGGCTTATAATCCATTTTGATTTTAAGTGGTATAATACATGGATTTTTAAATTTTTTCATATAGTGCTATCCAGCGACATTTGTTTTACAGATCTTCTTCATTTTCTTTGCACCTTTGTGAAAAATCAGTGGACAGTATACAGGCGATTCTAAATGAATTATTTATAATGTGCCATTGTTCTAGTAATCTTGCCAATAATCATACTGTCTTGATTACTACAGTGTTTTGTTTTGTTTTTAAAGTCCTGAAACCATGTATCATTAAGTCCTTCAACTTTTTTAACTTTTTAAAATATTTTTAGGTCATTTCCATTGAATTTAGAAACAGATGAATTTCTAAAAAAAATATTTTCTGGTATTTGGATTAGGATTGCGTTGAATCTTTAGATCAATTTGGGGTGAAAAAAAGGACTTACTTTGTTCCTTGTACTAAAAGAAATGTGTTTTAAGCAACTTGATTATTTTGGACTTTAATATATATATTTTTCTGCTTTTTAGTGCTCGAGGTTCATTAATCTTCTTGGATCTGTAAGTTTTGATCCAATTTCTAAGTTTTTGTCCATTATTTTTTAAATATTTTATTTGGCTGCTTGATATTTTGTCATTTAGTCTGGATTTTAAACAGTTGTTTCTGTGCTTCATTTAGTTTGTATTTCAATGTCTTCTTTAAATTCTTCTTCCTTGCCCAATTTATTATTCACTCATCCAGTGTATATTTAGACAGTTTTATCTCTAGAATTTTAATTTGTGTCTTTCATGTTTTCCATCTCCACTTACATGCTCTATCTTATCTACCCTTTTGTACATATGGAATATTATAAAATGACTGTTAAAAAACGTTCTTGCCCAGTATGGTACTGGCACAAAAACAGACACATAGATCAATGGAACAGAATAGAGAGCCCAGAAATAGACCCTCAACCCTATGGTCAACTAATCTTCAACAAAGCAGGAAAGAATGTCTGATGGAAAAAAGACAGCCTCTTCAACAAATGCTGTTGGGAAAACTGGACAGGCACATGTAGAAAAATGAAATTGGACCATTTCCTTATACCACACAGGAAAATAGACTCAAAATGGATGAAGGACCTCAATGTGATAAAGGAATCCATCAAACTCCTTGAGGAGAACACAGGCAGCAACCTCTTCAATCTCAGCCACAGCAACGTCTTCCTAGGAACATTGTCAAAGGCAAGGGAAGCAAGGGCAAAACTGAACTATTGGGACTTCATCAAGATCAAAAGCTTTTGCACAGCAAAGGAAAACAGTTAACAAAACCAAAAGACAACTGACAGAATGGGAGAAGATATTTGCAAACGACATATCAGATAAAGGACTAGTATCCAAAATCTATAAAGAGCTTAGCAAACTCAACACCCAAAGAACAAATAATCCAATCAAGAAATGGGCAGAAGATATGAACAGACATTTCTGCACAGAAGACATCCAGATGGCCAACAGACACATGAAAAAGTGCTCCACATCATGCAGCATCAGGGAAATACAAATCAAAACCACATTGAGATACCACCTCACACCAGTTAGAATGGCTAAAATTAACAAGTCAGGAAATGACAGATGCTGGCGAGAATGCGGAGAAAGGGGAACCCTCCTCCACTGTTGGTGGGAATGCAAGCTGGTGCAACCACTCTGGAAAACAGCATGGAGGTTCCTCAAAAAGTTGAAAATAGAGCTACCTTACGACCCAGCAATTGTACTACTGGATATTTACCCTAAAGATACAAAGGTAGTGATCTGAAGAGGCACATGCACCCGAATGTTTATAGCAGCAGTGTCCACAATAGCCAAACTATGGAAAGAACCTAGATGTGCATCAACAGATGAATGGATACAGAAGAGGTGGTATATATATACAATGGAATACTATGCAGCCATCAAAAGAAATGAAATCTTGCCATTTGCGACAACGTGGATGGAACTAGAGGGTATTACGCTTAGCGAAATAAGTCAGTCGGAGAAAGACAACTTTCACGTGATCTCCCTGATATGAGGAAGTGTAAATGGAATATGGGTGGATTGGGGGTAAGAAAAGAATAAATGAAACAAGATGGGCCCGGGAGGGAGACAAACCATAAGAGACTCTTAATGTCACAAAACAAACTGAGGGTGGCTGGGGGGAGTGGGGTAGGGAGAGGGTGGTGGGGTTATGGACATTGGGGAAGGTATGTGCTATGGTGAGTACTGTGAGTATGTAAACCTGGCGATTCACAGACATGTACTCCTGGGGCTAATAATACATTGTTTGTTTATAAAAAAAACTTTTAAATTAAAAAATAATAATAAAAAAATAAAATGTAAAAAAAATGTTCTTGCCTGCATATTCTATCACTGGCAGCATTTGTGGGTCTGTTTCTATTGATTAATTTTTCTCCTCATCATGACTTACTTTCCTACTCTTTTGCATGGCTGGTATATTTGATTGGATGACATTGAGAATTTTACCTTGTTGGGTTCTGGACATAATTGTTTTTGAGTTACAGTTGACACGAAATATTAGTTTCAGGCATACAATATGATTCAATTCTTATATTGTGAAATGATTACCACAGTAAGTCTAGTCACCATCAATTGCCATAAAAGGTTACAAACTTTGTTCTTGTAATGCAAATCTTGAAGATCCACTCTCCTGGGAACCTTCTAATATGCAACACCATTGGCCATAATCACCAGGCTCACACCACATTCCTATTCATTTCACAGCTGGAAATCTGTACCTTCCCTTTCATCCATTTTGCCTGCCCACCAGGCCCTTTCTCCACTGGTAACCATCCCTCTGTTCTTTGTATTCATGAGTTTTGTTTGTTCATCTTTGTTTTTTAGATTTTACATGCCAATTATATCATATGTATTTGTCTTTCTCTGACTTATTTTACTTAGAATGATACCCTTGAGGTCCTTCATGTTGTTACAAATGACAAGATTTTATTCCTTTTATGGCTGAGTAGTGTTTGTGCATGTGTGTGGATAGTATATATATGCATGTATGTGTGTCTCCTATCTTTATCCATTCATCCATCAATTGACACTTAAGGTTGTTTCCATCTTGACTATTTATCTTTTTTGTTGTTGTTCTTATGAATATTTTTGAAGTTTATTCTTTGACACTGTTAGATTACTTGGAAACAATTGGATTCTTCTATAACTTTCTTTAAAATGTCAGGATTAGAGCAGGCTTCATTCCATAGACACTTTTGTTTCACTACTGAAGGTAGATCGTTCTGAGTAGTCTTCTGATATCCTATGAGTCACTGGGGTTTTCTACTCTAGCCTTCAAGAAGAGAAACTATTTTTGCTCTGAGATATAGGAATTGTTCTCTAATATCTTGTTGGTGATTCCCTCAGGTTTTGGTGGTTCACTCATTTTTTTATTAGTATTCTTACTCCCCATTCCTTTTCATACTCCTCCCTATAAGCTTTTGCTGTCTTGAACTCCCAGAAGATCATCTCAACTCATGGGAGAGACTGCTAGACTCCATCAGGATTCTCCCTCTATATCCTGCTCCCTTCCTCTCTCTACTCAGTAAACTGGAGTTTCACAACCTCTGATCTTGTGCTGACTTTGTTTCCAACCTGTGATCACTGTCCTGTCATCTTTAATGTTGAAGATCTAAAAACCTTGTTTCATATACTTTGTTTTACTTAGTTGTTTCAGGAAGGAGGTTATATCCAATCCTTGCTATTCCATCTTGGTCAAGTGTAGAAGTTGTTACGGCTTTTTAAACTTCTTGTGCCAATCTTTGTACAACTCACCTAATAGGTCACAGCATATCATCTGATATGTGAACTATTTGACTACTGTAATTTTTCTAACAATGTTCCCTATTCTCAGTCTCTACTACTTGCAATTCATTCACTTTAACTCGGTCACAATAATTTTAATGTACAATGACTTTCTTCAAAATCAGTGACGTTTCCCTTTGGCTTTAGGATGCAATCCCAATTTCTAGTCTAGCATGCAATATTCTCCACAATCTGACCTCCATTTAACTTTCAAAACTTACTTTTCATTATTCCAACCAGGCTGAACTAAACAGGGCTTCCCAACGTTGTTTGTGCACATCACTCTCTTTGTCTTGTTAGGATATTCTCCCCATGAAGAAAACTCTTCTTTATGCCTATTCAAGTTCTACCCATTTTTCAAGAAAGTGTTTAATTCCCACTTTCTTTTTAGATCCTTTAAGACCCTACTCCATGAAGTTTCTACGTGTATTTTTTTTTTTTTTGGTTTTACTGCCTAAAACTATTGCCTTGCCTACCAAGATGGTAATTTAATAGGTTTTTTGACAATTTTCCTAGTAACTTTTCAGAACAAAGCTTAGAAGTTCAGGTTCTTTTCATTCTTAAAAATTAATTTTTGATAGGCAAGTCTTATTTTTCCCTCACTAGATGATACATCTCCTGACATCAGAAGCTTGTCTTATACACCATTACCTTCATGCTTAAGCTCATCACTGTGTCTAGGAGGGTAATATTTCATGGTCAATCTCTGTCCTGTTCACATTCTTTTGCTAAAAATGTCAATATAAGTTTCTTATCTGTGATAACCTGTCAGCTCTGCAAAGCTTCAAGGTGAAAGGCTGTAAGAACTCTTCCTTTAAGTTCTTATCTCCTTTACTATTACCCCTTCAGGAAAAAATTATCAGCTTCATATGTGGAGTGATTCTCCAACAGGGTGAGGAATGCCAACAGAACACCTTAATGCCAAACAAACAATGAGACACCTCAGTCTCTCCACAGCACAAGGCTCTCCTGATGCGTGGTAAATCTGTGTTCTAGTAAAGGTCCCAGTCATCTTTCATCTTAGAGAAGTAGAGATTTTGTCCACTCTCTCAGAAGCTATGGGCATTCAAAAAGCAGGGTCTTTTTTGTTGGGTATCCAGATATGTCAAACAACTCCCAGTACCCTAAAGAGAATCTTCTCCCTATATTTTGAGATTCCCAGCCACCCTTATAGTGTAGATAGCCCAGTGGCTTTTCCTTTTTTTGTACTCTGGCTCACATTTAAAGAACAGAGTTGCTAACTACCAGGATATAAAGACCATGGCGCCTGCAAAAGGTCATTCTCATTGCTACTAACTAGCCTTTTCCTAATTTGCGGTATATGCCACCATTTCCTTGACGTAGGAAGTGATCCAAGGGTACTGACTGATCTCTCTTTAACATTTTTTCAGCCTGGAATTTTCTTCCACCAGACATAGGCATGGGTCACTTTCACTTCAGTCATAGCCCTAATCGGTCACTGTTTTATTGGAGGCAACTTCCTCAACCTCACTTTCTATCTTCTTATCTTGTTGGGTTTCATTATAATGCTTACAGCCACTTGATACATTTATTCATTTGTTCTTCTCTTCTCCATCATAATATAGGTGGAGTCTATATGCTTAGAATAATACGTAGCATGTAGTAAATGCTCAACAAAGCATTTGAAAGAATGGGTAGAACCGATTTTGCTTTGGTCATGCTCTCATTTAGACTCTAAGGCAAAATTCATGTTCTGGTCAACACCTAATCATTTTGGTGCTGGCAGAGCATTACATGACCTCCCCCTTCCTTTTGTCTCTGACTTCTCTCATCAAGCAGTACTCACATGAGTAGCCAACATGAATGGCTCAGGTCAACTATCTGTGATATATCTACATGACAGAAAATCAAGTCACTAGGATCTTTTTTTGGATCACATTTCCCCCTTAGCCTAGGCTACTACTACCCAACCATTTGTCATTTAATTCCTCAACTCTCATACAAAACCCGGTCCAACACACACTAGTGTTAAAAAAATTTTTTTTTTAATATACATATATATATGTGTAGCCGAAAAGAAAGTGGTGATAACAGGAATTATGAGGTTTTTGGGCCTAACCACTCTGCCCTGGCTGACCACAAACCCACTTTATATTGCAAAAGAAAGCTGTCGGAGCCTTTGCTTTGAGATATAAACTCTCAAAACTCTAATAAAACAAAACAGAACTTTATTCATGTTTAATGGTTGTATTCCAAGCAAAGATTTCACAATCACAAACCATATGAAGGAACAGTTTATATGCTGATATTGTTCTTAGGGAACATGTCAGCTAAAGAACAAATTTATAGACACAAGTTAAATACACAAGGGGAGAGGTTGGGAGTGGCTTCTAAGAAATAGTAAAATTTAAGCATTTAGGGAATGGAAAAATACATAGAATTGACTTTTACTTAAGTGTGGGAGAGTTCAGAAAAATAATTTTGAAAAACAATTCAATTAAACTACATTTTGGTATATAATAGATACCTACATATAGTCTTACTTTGCTTTAGGTCTTCAGAGGCCAAAGAATCTCATGGATTACTCAAAGTTACCTCTACCTGTCAGGGCTCAAATTCCTCCTTTTCTTCTTTGTTAAATTTGATATCTTAACTCCAGAGATAAATTAGCTCCTCTAGGAAACAAGATAGCAAACTAGGACAAAAAAAAAAAAAAAAAAACAAAACAAAACAGGAATTTCCAACAAGATGCATCAGGAGTGCCAGATAATTACAGTGAGCAAGTCATCCTGGTTCATCCAAGACTTTTCAGTTTTAGGACTAAAATTCAACAATCAGGGAAACCATGGAGTCCTGGGCAAACTGGGATGGCTGTCACCCTTACAGATACCTGTCTATAGGATAACAAGTCCCATGTTATCAGATCAGACCCAAAACTATTTATTTGGTTTTGTGAAGTCATTGCCTGATGTACCAAGAACAAAACAATGGACTGGGTCTTAAGGTCTATAACACATAATGAGCTTTTGTATCTGGCAGACATCTTCTTGCCTAAATACTATGTTTTGCTGTTTACTAGCCCTGTGAGCTTTTGCAAATCCCTTAACTATTTTGACCTTCTGCTAGTAGGACTGCTTGTAACATGGAAATAGGAAGTTACTTAGTGTGGTGCCTAGTGTTAAGTATCTCTATGTATTTAGTATAAGTCCATCATTAGTTTTTGATGTGGTATTCAATGATTCATTAGTTGTGTATATTTTTAATAAGCTGCAGTGGATGGTATCTCCTACTCTTCATCCTCATCATTATCATGGCCCTTAGAATCAAAGGTTCAGGCTCTTTCATTATCTATTATTGTGACCCTGGTTAAGACTTTTCACTGCCCTAGACCTCAGTTTTCTTACCTGTAAAGTGAAGATAACTATAGAAATCATCCTTGTACTGGAAGATTATTATAAAATCAAATGAGAAAATGTAGGTTAAGAGAAATGTATATTGTAAAGCCAGATTCAAATGCAAAGATTCAAAATCTGCTACTGTGTCAGTGCTGAATGAAGGACTGGACCTCCTGAAATGAAATGGATAACAGTAGTTACACTTATTTAAAAAGTCAGTTGGCATATTGCATGTGGTGCTAATTATTAAACCTCAAGAAAGAGAAAACAATCAGGGAGAGTCTAAGATGGCAATGTAGGAAAATCTTGAACTCGACTCCTCTGCAAACTAACCAAATCTATATTGCTCTTCTTATAGAGCAATTCCTTCTGAAGAACTGAGGCCTGATCGAACAACTTCTGCACACTGAAGAATGGCAAGAGAGATGGAGATACAGTAATGAAGGAGACCCCCAACCCTGATGCTGCAAACTGCCATAGGAAAGGACAGTACTGAAGGGCAAGGAACAGATTTTTCTGTCCTGGGAAACATGGTGGTGGGGAAGGAGAAGCTGCCGTTTTAAATTCTAGTTGCCCTTTCAAAGGAACTAGCCCTGAAACCCTGCCAAATGTCAGGGGATCTGCTAGAATGCTCCCTGGATCTAAGGGGCTGGTAAGTACAATACTTTATGCTACCCCTCCACTTTGAGAGTACAGATGGGGAGAGGATCTGGGCACCATAGTTGGCCTGCTGCTTCACGGAGAACTGGGGTTCTACTGCACGCCATCTCCAGCTGTCCCACCAAGGTAGCCGCAGTACAGTGCATACTGGAATACCCCTTGGCAGTGCTCCCTTAGCTCTAGCAATTTTGCTAAAATGGCACAGGCACAAATCACTACACCACTTCAGCACCAGAATTTTAGGAACACCCCCAGTGCAGAGCACCTCAGAACCTCTCAGCCTATAACTGCTTTAGATTCAGACAACTCACAGAACACCCTTAAGCAAAACACACAGGGACCTCCCCGCTGGCCCCACAATTTGGTGCCAGCTCAGCCCCAGCTGTCCAACCAGGACACCCCCTAATGTGGAATGTTCTGGGATCCTGCAGCCCACATTGCCTCAGCTCCAGCCACCCTGCCAGTGCACCCTCTATACAGAGTGCCCCATGGAACCATGGCTGTCATCTACTTCAGCTTCAGTTGTCCTGAAAAAGCATGTTCTCTACATAGAAAGCCCTGGAAACTTCCAGCTTGTACCCACTTCAGCTTCAGCAACCCTGCCAAGGTACTGTCTATAAAGAAATCCCCAGGACCATACCAGTCCGTGCACACTTTAGCTCCAACAATCCCACCAGGGTGGCCCCAGCAAAGAATGACACACGACACCCCCCACCAGCCACAGCTCTAGTCAGCCACCCAAAGTCACCAGGCACACAAGTGTACACTGGTGATGGCCACACACAAGACTATTACTCTAAGTTTAGGAGAAGTAGCTTTTACACCTAATTCATAGAAATATACTCGGAAAATTAAAAGGAATATGTTCTAAAAGAAACAAAACCTCAGAAAAAGAACAAAACAGATAAGTAATCTCTCTGATAAAGAGTTCAAAGTACTGATCATAAAAGTGCTCATTGGACTGGAGAGAAGAATGGATGAACTTAATGAGTACTTCAACAAAGATCTAGAAAATAAATATAAATTACCAGAGTTGAAAAATAACTGAAATGAAAGGTAAGCTTTGGGAAATCAGAGGATACGTAAGAATGGATAGGTGATCTGGAATACTGGGTAATGGAAAGTACCTAAGCTCAACAGCAAAAAGAAAAAAAAATATTAAATGAGTTTAGGGTAAGTGATATTTTGATAATATCAAACAAACATTTGTATTATAGTAGTCCCAGGAGAAGAAGCGAGGTGGGGCAGCAAACTGACTTGAAGAAATGATAGCAGAAAACTTACCTAACCTGGGAATAGAAATAGACATTGAGTTCAGGAAGGACAGAAAGTACCAAACAAGAAAAAGCCACTGAGGTCGACATCAAGACACATCATAATTAAAATGGTAAAGATTAGGGGCACCTGGGTGGCACAGTCCGTTGAGTGTCCACCTCTTGGTTTAGACTCAGGTCATGATCTCAGAGTCTGAGATCCAGCCCCACGTAGGGATCCACACTAAACACAGGGTCTGCTTACAGTTTCTCTCTACCTCTCCCTCAGGCCCTCCCCCACTGCATGCTTACTCTCTATAATAAATCTTTAAAAAAATAAGATGGCAAATATTAAGCATTAAGACAATTTTAATAGTAGCAAGAAACAACTAGTTACATACAAGGGAAACCTCCTAACAACAACATCAGATGACTTTTGTCAGAAACTGACGATATCATGCCACTCCCTTCTGGCCTACAAAGTGCTGGAAGGTAAACAAAACAAAACAAAACAAAAACCTACAACTGAGAATACTCTACCTGGCAAGATTATCATTCAGAATTGAAGGAGAAAGTTTCTTAGATGAACAAAATTTAAGAGTTTATCACTACTAACCTGGCCTCATAAAAAATGTTAAACATACTTTAAGAAAAAAGACCTTAATTATAAGAAAATTATGAAAGAAAAAATTTCACCAGTAATGCAAACATACACTAAAGGTGGTAGAACAGCCACTTATAAAGCTAGTATAGAGATTAAGAGACAAAAGTAATAAGATATTACTAGTTGCAGGGACTGGCAAAATAAAGATATAAAATAGGAGAGCATACATAAAAAACATGGAAGTAGGAAGAATGAAACTTCCTTAGCATGTATTCAAACTTAAGATAACTTAATATAGATTGACTTAGGATGTTATATATGAACATTATGGTAATCACAAACCACAAACTTACAACAGATGCACAAAAAGTGAAAAGAAATGAAATCAAGCATAGCACTAAAACTCATCGATAAGGACAAGAGAATTACAAAAATAATCAGAAAGCAACTAACAAAATGGCAAATACAAATCAATTATTTTAAGTGTAAATGGCCTAAATACTCTAAAAGACATAAGGTGACTGAATGGTAAACAAAACACCTAATACCCATCTATATACTGCATACAAGACACTACAGACTTAAAGACACATACAGACTAGCAGTGAAGGATAAAATAAGTTACTCCATGCAAATTGAAATGAAAAAGAAAAAAGCTGAGTAGAAATACTTAGACATAATAAACTTTAAACAAGGACTATAATAAGAGACAAAGGGCACTGCATAATGATAAAGGGATTAATCCAACAAAAGCCTATAACACTTATAAATATCTATGCACCCAACATTGGAGTACCTAAACACAAAGCAAATACTGACACAGAGGAGGAAAGGGACAGTAATACAGTAACAGGAGGGGGACTTTGACACCCCATTTACATCAGTGGATAGGTCATCCAAGCAGCGGGGAAAAAGGCAGTAAGAAAACAATGTTTTTGAATAACAAATTAAATCAGATACACTTATATAAACAGAACAACCAAAATATACATTTTTTCAAGTGCACATGGAACATTCCCCAGCATAGATCATATGGTAGACCACAAAACAAGTTTCAATAAATTTGAAATGGAGATCATATCAAACATTTTTTTTCTGGCCACAATGGTATGAAACTAGAAATCAATTATGAAAGAAAAAAAAACTGGAAAAAAAGACATGTAGGCTAAACAACATGCTACTAAACTACCCATGAGTCAGTGAAAAAAATCAAAGAAAAAATAAAATACATGGAGACAAATATGAAGACATAGTGGTCCAAAACCCTTGAGACACAACAATACCATCCTAAGAGAAATTTATAGCAAGAAAAATCTACCTCAAGAAACAACAGAAATCTAAAGTAAACAATTGGTCCTTACATCTAAAGAAACTAGATAAAGAACAAACAAAACCCAAAGCCAAAAGTTAGTACAAGAGAGGAAATAAAGATCAGAGAAAAAACAGATGCAATAGGCACTAAAAAATTACCAAAACAGAAAATATCAGTAAAATCAAGAGCTTTCTTTAAAAATATAAACAAAATGATAAACTTTTAACAAGACTCACGAAGAAAAATAAAGAGTACCCAACTGAAATCAGGAAGAGGAGAAATAACAATCAACACCACAGAAATACAGATTAGAGATTATCAAAAATTATATGCTAACAAATTAGACAATTTAGAAGAAATGGATAAATTTCTAGAAGCATACAATCTTCCAAAGGAAATAGAAATAGAAAATAATGAACATATGATTGGTAATAAAATTGAATTGGTCATCAAGAAACTCAAGAAACAAAAGTCCGGGGCACCTGGGTGGCTCAGTGGGTTAGAGCCTCTGCCTCCGGCTCAGGTCATGATCCCAGGATCCTGGGATCAAGCCCCACATCGGGCTTTCTGCTCAGCGGGGAGCCTGCTTCTCCCTCTCTCTCTGCCTGCCTCTCTACCTACTGTGATCTCTGTCTGTCAAATAAATGGATAAAATCTTTAAAAATAAAAAAAGAAAAGAAACAAAAGTCCAAGACTAGACATATTCACAAGTTCTAGAATATTTAAAAGAAGAGATAGTATCTATTCTCAAACTATTTCAAAAAGTAGAAGAGGAAGGAAAGCTTCTGAATTCATTCTATGAGGCTAGCATTACCCTGATACCAAAATGAGACAGAAACACTACAAAGAGGAACAGGAGGAGAAGAGATTACAGGCCAATATCAGTAAAGAATACAGATGCCAGAATTCTTGAAAAAACCACATTTAACAATATGGTAAAACAATCATTCACCACAATCAAGCGAGACTTAATCTGGGAGTATAAGAATGGTTCGATATTTACAAAATCAATTGATACTACATTAATAAAGTGAAGGATAAAAATGGTATCTTAATTGATGTGGAAAAGTCGTAACAAAACTCAACATCTGTTCATGATACAAACTCAAAAGTGGGATTACATGGAACACATACCTCAAACATAATAAAGACCACTTATGGAAAAACCCATAGGTAATAGAACACTTAATTGTTAAATATCGCTTTTCCTCTAAGAGCAAGAGCAAGACAAGGATTCCACTCTCACCACTTTTATTCAGCATAACCTGAAGTCCTAACCGCAGCAATCAAGTAAGAAATAAAAGCCATCTAAATTGGTAAAGAAGAAGTAAAACTGTCACTATTTGCAGATGACATGATACCATAAATAAAATCCCTGAAGACTCCACCAAAAAAAAGTAGCAGAAAACAAAATTTTAAAAGACTCCATTTAAAGTTACACAAAAAAGAATAAAATACTTAGGAATAAACTTAAGAAAAAGATGTACCCTGAAAACTGTAAAACATTGATGAAATGGAAAAGTACATGAACAAATGGAAGATACTACGTTCATGGATTAGAATACTATTGGTAAAATGTTCACTCCACACAGAGCAACCTACAGATTCAAACCAATTCCTGTGAAAATACCAACAGCATTTTTCACAAAACTGGAATAGTCCTAAAATTTGTATGGAACTACAAAAGTCCTGAATAGCTAATACAATCTTGAGAAAGAGCAAAAACTGAGGTATCAAAATACCTGATATTTCAAGATTATATTGCAAAGCTGCAGTAATCAAAAAATTATGATAATGGCACATAAATCAACACACAGATCAATGGCACATTAGGAGAGCCCAAAAATAAATTCACGCTTGTATGGTCAATCAATTACACGGAGGCAAGAATATACAATAGGGAAAAGACAGTCTCTTCAATAAATGGTGCTGGGAAAACTAGACAGCTACATGCAAAAGAATGAAACTGGACCACTTTCTTACACCACACATAAAATAAACTCAAAATGCATTAGTGAATCTAAATGCCAGACTTGAAACCATAAAATTCCTAGAGGAAAACATAAGCACTAATCTGTTTGAGGGTGGCCATAGCAACATTTTTCTAGATAGGTCTCCTGAGGCAAGGGACACAAAAGCAAAAATAAACTATTAGGGCTACACCAAAATAAAAATATTTAGCACAGCAAAGGAAATGATAAACAAAATGAAAAGACAACCTATTGAATGGGAGGAGATATTTGCAAATGATGTATTTGATAAGGGGTTAACTTCCAAAATATTAATTTGGATAATTAATACATAAAGAACTTACACTACTCAACAAACATAAAAAAAATCTGATTAAATGGGCAGGGAACCGAATATACATTTGTCCAAAGATGACCTACAGACACATGAAAAAGTGCTCTCCATCACTAACGAGGGAAATACACATCAAAACCACAATGAGATCTCCTTTTAACTGTCAGAATGGCTACTATCAACAAAAATTAACAAGTGTTGGTAAGGTTATGGGGAAAAAAAGAACCCTCATGCAAAGGTGGTGGGAATATAAACTGGTACAACCACTATGGCAAACAGTACGGAGTTTCCTCAAAAAATTAAAAATAGAAATACCATTGATTTAGTAATTCTATTGTTGTGTATTTATCCTCAAAATTGAGAACAGTAGCTTGAAAAGATATTTGCATCCTAATGTTCATTGCATTATCATTTATAATAGCCAAGACATGGAACAACTCAAAAGTCCACTGATCTATGAATAGATGAAGATATGTTTAGGTGTACACACACACAGAAAATAATACTCATCCATAAATAATGAGCTCTTGCCATTTGCAACAACATGGATGGACCTAAGGACTATTATGCTCAGTGGAATAAGACAATGAAGGACAAATGTTGTAGGATTTCACCTGTGCATGAAATCTAAAAATCAAATCAGAAGCAGATGCAGGGGCGCTTGGGTGGCTCAGTCAGGTAAGCATCTGCCTTCCTCTCAGGTCATGATCTCGGGGTCCTGGGATCAAGCCCCATGTTGGGCTCCTGGATCAGCAGGAGGCTGCTTCTCCCTCTCCCTCTGCTCATGCTCTCTCTGTCTCAAATGAATAAATAAATTCCCCATAAATACAGAGAACAAACTTGTGGTTGCTAGAGGGCAGGAGGCTGTGGGATGGGTAAAATGGGTGAAGGGGGAAAGGAAGTGCAGGTTTCTGGTTATGGAAAGAGTCATAGGGATAAAAGGTAGGATATAGAGAATATAGGCAATGATACTGTAATAGGATTGACTGGTGACACATGGTAATTACACTTGTGAGCATAACATAAGGTATAGATTTGAATCACTATGTTGTACAAATGAAACTAGCATAACTTTGTGTGACCAGCTATACTTCAATAAATAAAACAAAAAAAAATGAGCCTTAAAGTATCCCAAAAATACCCCCCCAAAATAGACAAAAAGACAGACAAAACAAATTTGAAGAGGGTCTAGAGAAGGGCAATCCAACAGCCAAGCAGACAGAAAAGATGTAGGATAGCCAGACAATGACTCAATTCTAAGCAATAATGACTTGAGAAAGTTAACTCTAGAATTTTTTTTTGCCAGTTCCCCACAAAGAGAATACTCCATGCTTCTTGAAAGGAAGATTTTAGGGCAAATACACATTGGTACTCTTTATTCCTTAAGAGCCATCAACTCACAGGCTCATTAACCCAAGATTTAAAGCCTAGAAATGAACTACCTCATAAAGTTCTAGCTACCTTACTAAGAACTTGTTATGCATGTGTTAACTACAAGCTATATCCCTAACTCTGAGGTCTGTGTGGAAGAAAACATTTGTGATATCATCTTTGGAATATGACCCATTCTTGAAATTCTTGCCTATCTTTTTTTCTATGATATTATATAGTTTTGGACTACTTTTGGTTTTTGTTTGGATGAATAAAAATAAATGATTCTAACATTCATTTGTTTGACCATCCATTGATCTATCTACACATCCACTAATCCATTTTGAACTCTTATGATCCTTGCATTGTGCTGAACATTATAGATATATAAAATATAGTGATTAAGTAAGTCCCTACATGCTACTACAATTCCTCAGATTTAAATATAACATCCCATCATTTGTTGTAATCCACTCATTTTTTTAAAGATCTTGTGCTTAATATCTTCTGAAACATTCCAAAAATGTCATCCACTAAAAATCACCAAAGACTCAGTGACGCTTTTCCATTTGTCCATTTTGGGAAAGTACTCTCATGTCTAGGTCTCTAGTTATAGACACACACATATTCACATAATAGCTCTCATGCCCACTCAGAACTTAAATGTAAGCTTAAGTATAGGAATTATTTTTATTCATCTTCATAGCTCATTGATACTCAATGCTGATAACATTTCCTAACATTTCATTTGGGAAAGACGGGACTGATCTGGGTAGAATATTCTCATGTTATTATTAATATATTAGAGGTTAATATATTTAAAGTTTTCAATGGTGACAGATTTAGAGTAACAATTATTAACTACTACCAAAAATTAGAAGTTTAGAATACTTGTAATTATGTCAGATAAACTTAAGCCAAGAAATTTAGTTTTAGTGGGGCGCCTGGGTGGCTCAGTGGGTTAAGCCACTGCTTTCGGCTCAGGTCATGATCCCAGGGTCCTGGGATTGAGTCCCACATCGGGCTCTCTGCTCAGCGGAGAGCCCGCTTCCATTCCTCTCTCTCTGCCTGCCTCTCTTGTGATTTCTGTCAAATAAATAAATAAAATCTTTAAAAAAAAAAAAAGAAATTTGGTTCTAGTAATCTTATGGAGGCATTGATCTTTACAGTCTTACATCCAAAGAACCACATCAGTGTTTATGCAAATTTATGTTATTTTAAACTAAAAGTGCATATGAAACAATATTAGTATTGAAGAAGTACTTTAGAGAGGTTAAGAATTGCCTTCTATACTTAGGAGTTAAAAATATAAAGTCAGAAAATACCATAGCAGAGCAACAGTTTTTTTTTAATTTCTTCAGTATATATTTAAGTTTTGGATATGTTGCAGGGAATATGTCAATTACATATTATATTTTTAATGTTTTATCTACAAAAGATATTTAAAGAGAAAATAAAATGCTTATGAATAAAAATGAGATGGAAAATGTAATTGTATTACATAGTTGGTATAGTACAAGTTTATCTACAATAGGCTTACTGTACAAATATTTTAATAAAACAGTTTACAGCAAGTGACTCATGTCTAAGCACATGGTATTCCCTGAATGAAACTTTGTACATGAACTTGAAAATTACATTCTGAGAACTATATTTGTCATTTTTCTCTCGATACAAAAGGGAATCTTAGAAAAACAAAATGAGGGGAAGTTCACAAAATTACCAAATAAGTTTTTAAAAGTAAGGCTTATTGGCCTTATACATCTGTTCAGAGCTCATGTTATGTATTTATGTAAATGTATAGATCTATGCTTGTGATCAAGACTAGTGGTGCTCAGTATCTTTATTTTCATATTTTTATTTAGCATATCACAGTTTATTTCTTCAGCTCCTTTACATCTAGGTGGCCCTGAGGGACTAGTCTGGTCAATGGCATGAGAGAAGAAGTAATATGTACCTCTTTCAAACCTGGCCCCTGAAACTTCACTTGAAATCATCTTCGCCTTCACTTTCCTCATGTGATGAGGGGTGCGAGAACCCACTGAAAGACTGAGAAGAGATTAAAAGAGCTTGGATCCCTCAATGACTGTGGAATACAGCATCGATAGCCTACCAATTGAGTCATGAGCAACAAATCTTTCATGTTTCCTACATATTTCTGCAACTACGGTTGTGATATTTAATTTCAAGATTTAAATATCTTGGTTCAATACTTTACCAAGTTACCTCACAGACTTGTTATTTTTAAATTTATCTAATATTTTACCTACAGAACTTTGAAATGGTAAATAGATTTCAGGATACTGGCCTCTAGTGAAAATAACCAAGTATTACAAAGAACAGGATGATTTTAGAAGAAGAATATTAATTGCAGGGGCCCAAACATGAACTGATTAAATTAAAACAAAACCTCAGACAAACCTTGGGTACCGACTTCAAAACTTCTTTTGTTGATAGAGAATAATTCCCTTATGAACTACGCTGGAGTTAATTAACACATCTTTCTGCACTAACAGTTGCTTGTGCAGGGATGAAAAACAGATTTAAAGAACAAGTGATTGTTGCAACTTGAGTGTGATGAAGGCATGTTTCCCTTGTTACATTGTGAACTGTGTGCTGGCAGCTGCCTGAAAAATATTTATTTTATTCTTTATTTAAACTCAGTGAGCCAACTTACAGTACATCATTAGTTTCAGATATAGCATTCAATAACTTATCAATTGCATATAACACCCACTGCTCATCACATCATGAGCCTTTCTTAATGTCCATCACCCAATGACCCCATCCCCTACCCACCCCCCCCTCCAGCAACCCTGTTTTCCATAGCTAAGAATCTCTCATAGTTTTTTTCTCCCTCTCTGATGACTTTTCCCTCCCTTCCCTTATGATCCCTCTATGCTGTTTTATTCCACATAAAAGTGAAACCATATGATAATTGTCCTTCTGATTGACTTATTTCCATCACCGTAATACCCTCCAATTCTATCCACATCAGTGTAAATGGTATTTATCCTTTCTAATGGCTGAGTAATATTGTATATATTACATTGTATATATGTACTACATCTTTATCCATTCATCTGTCAATGGACATCTAGACTCTTACCACAGTTTGGCTATTGTGGACATTGCTGCTATGAGCATTGGGGCACAGGTGCCCCTTTGGATCACTACATTTATACCTCTGGGGTAAATACCTAGTAATGTAATTGCTAGGTCATAGG
Organism: Meles meles; assembly: GCF_922984935.1. Classification (NCBI taxonomy): domain Eukaryota; kingdom Metazoa; phylum Chordata; class Mammalia; order Carnivora; family Mustelidae; genus Meles; species Meles meles. Next base: position 78,531,160 of record NC_060066.1, read on the forward strand.
GTAGCTCTATTTTTGACATCTTGAGGAGCCTCCACACTCTCCATACCACTTTCCAGAGTGGCTGTACCAGCTTGCATTCCCACCCAGAGTGTAAGTGGGTTCCCCTGCCTCCACATCCCTGCCAACATTTGTTGTTTCCTATCTTGTTCATTTTAGCCATTCCAACTGGTTTGAGGTGGTATCTCATTGGGATTTTGATTTGTCTAAGTCTAATAATACAATTCACCATTGCACTACTTTTAGTGAAACATTTCTGTAAAGAATTTTAATGACCAACAGTAAACCTTGCCCTGGGAAGGTGTTTTTTGTTTGTTTGTTTTGTTTTGTTTTTAACAGTGAAGCTTATTTTTCTTGCCATAATTTATTATGTGTAAATCATGTCTTCCTTATCTATATTACTTCAAAACTGGGCATTATAGGCTATTTTTACTGAAGCTAGTAACACACAGAAATGTTGACAGTTACATAATAGGTTTATTAAGTGGCAACAGCAAAACATAATCCATTAGTGGGAAGTTGGTATCCTTTGCCATTAAATCATAGGTCTCTATAAAAGTGTTAACCTCTTTGAATCAAATTGGGGCACAGATAATCAGTACAAAGTAATACCGAATGTAGTTCCAATGTAATCTTTATTAGTTAATAGAGTAGAGTTGTGAAAGTAGATATATATTCACTAAGTTATACCAATTAGCATAAACCCATAAGCCTAGGGCACAAAGAACTCTAGTGAGGACTAGTTCACACAAACAGGAATAGAAACTTGAAAATTCCAACAACGACTTAGAGCACCAACATTATTGTCCATCTCTAGCTAGTAAAGCTGATGGCTGCAACAGTAACAGTGTGTTGGTGACTGAAAAGACTGACCCCAAACAAGAAAATAACTGAAATGAAGTTCTGCCTATTTCCCATGCAGCACTGTAAACTGTATGACCCAAGATCACCATTACCTTATTCTGCAGCACTATCTTAGAAGAAAAATGACAGGATACTCAGAACTATTACTAGAGCTATCTCCTGTCAGGTATGCATTCATGCACACACCCAGATGTCTTTGCCAAGCCAACACATCTAATTAGGGCCTTTCAATCCCTTAGGGTAGTGTAGAGAATACCATGGGCCACACTGGAATCAGGACCTCTGGTTTACTCCTGGAATTAAGAGAAGGTGGGAAAGGGGGCCTGGCATATTGCAAGTCATCAAAATTACTTATTGAATGGATAGTCTTATATGTAAGGGAGTTCCTATTTCAGAGAACTTTGAGAAGTACCTTAAAAGACTTGCTCCCATGAACTTGTTTGAAAGCAGATCTAGAAGACACAACAGGGATCCTGCTCTGGGCTGTCCTCTAAGAGTAATGCTTCCTAAGCCTTTCTACATCATGACACACACAGAAAATGATAGTATTTGCATGAAATAGTGGTTAAATGGAGGATTTTGGAATCCTGCATAAGGTGGAGGTGACAGGAAACCTGAGGGCTGATGAGATGGATCCTCCAGCACATGGTTTGGAAGCTATGTTCCAGAAAAGATGAATAATACTGAGAGTCCATTGAGGGATCTAGCTATTGCTGGTATTATTTAACAGATTCTATCACCCACTGAGTACTTACCATATGCCAGCAACTACACCCAACACTTAATGCACACTATTTCTTTTTATCCTTAAAGTAATCTAGGGACTCTACTTTTGGTAACGACAGCATGAGAAGGTCAGATGACTGCTCCATAGAAAATGACCATACACTGGACAAAACCATTTATGACAATCATTTCAGGGCACTGGAAAATAACCAAAGGTAGGCAACAACTTGGGAAATACTAACTCATGTAAAACTGCTACTGCATTGAGTAATAACTAAGAATTAACTTTTGGAGGGGAGGTGGGGGTCTGGGAGCATTCCCAAGCTCCACCAACTACCAAACACAGGCAGTGAAAATCCAGCTTTATCAGCTGGAGGTGACAGACTCAGGATCAGGCAGCAAAGCAGTTAGAAATTTCAGAGGGGGATTTTGGATGTGAGAAAACTATAGAGCAGCTGATACAATAAGCTTTCCATATATACCTGGCTAACTGCTAACCCATGCATGCTTATTGGATACCCCAGGAAACCTAACAAAAATTAAAAGAAAGCATGTGAATTTGCCACACATCTGAATGCACACTGAAATCTATACACAAAAGAAGAGGATAAAAGCCTTACTAAGTCAAAGTCTCTGAATACAATCTCTGCCTGTTACCATTTGACCCCTGAACTATGCAGGTGCAGAGGGATTCCTTAGAGAACTGTGAAAAAAAATCTATGGTTGGAGATTTCAGTTTGACTCCAGGCATGTTAAAGTCTAAATCCCTTCAAAGAACAAAACCGATTTCAGATTCACTGTGAGTACAACTACAAATACTTTTTTCCTATTTTTTGACCAAAAAATATGAGATGTGAAAGGAACAGGAATAACCCATATCTAGGGGAAAAGACAGCCATTAGAATTTGACATCGAGTGGGCTCAGAGGTTGGATTTAAGACAAAGACTTCAAACAGCTATTATAAATACATTAACAAATAAAAAGAAATCCTGTTCAAGGAATATTCAAATAATGAACAAATAGTAAATACTAAGAGAAGGAAACTAAAAGAACCCAATGGCTATTGTAGAGAAGAAAAGCATATTAATGGAAATGAAAAATATATGGTATATACTGAAACAGATCTGAAATGGTGAAGAAAAAAAACAATGAATGAAAAATCAGTAGATCGCGATCTAAAAACAGAACAAGAAATTAAAAATAAACAGACTTGAAGATCTGTGGGTCAATATCAAGCACTGCAAAATATAGCTCAGCCATGACCTCAAGGTAAATTTTGTTAAAGCTGCACATGTACCCTGCCCAGCCATTGCTGCATACTATGCCCCACACCTTGTGCCTCCAACTGCTGGTGCATAGCCCCCAGCCACTATAGCATTTCAAGAGATCTGGCGTACGATTTGCGGCCCAATGGAAATTTTGCTAATACTGCTGCCCACTCCCATGTTCCCTGGTGGGCATGCTCCCTCAGAGCTGCTGTGCCTGGGTCCCACTAACACTACAGAGAATAAGCACAGCCCACAATAGGCACAATAGGCAGAATGTCAGTGCAAATAAGTTCACTGAAAGGAAAAGTGACTCAGACACAACATCAGAGTATAGGCATCACACACAGGATACTCTTTTGAAATGCCAGATTCTGTGAACAGGGTACACTGTATTGCAGGGCACTCTAAGACCTCTTTTTGATAAAGTAACTCTTTTCAAGAGCAGAAGACATAGCTGATTTTCTCAACACATATAGACACAGAAATGCAGACAAAATGAGGAGACAGAGAAATTTATCCCAAATGTAAGAACAGGACAAGGCCATGGCTATCGAGATCTAAGTGAAACAGATATAAGTAATATACCTGACCAAGAATTTAAGGCAATGATCAGGAGGGTACTCCCTGGACTTGAGGCAAGAGTGGAGGACATGAATGAAACCCTTAACACAGAGATAAGGCATGACATAGAAGAGATAAAGGGCTCAATAAACAAAATGAGAAAAGTGCTTGATAGAATGAACACCAGGATAGAAGCAGCAGGAAAATTTAGTGACCTAGAAGACAGAATGGGAAGTAAACTGAAGAAAAGAAATAGAAATTACAAAAAACAATACATTTAAGGAACTCAGTGACTTCAAACATGACATTTGTATTGTAAGAGTTCCAGAAAAAAGGGAATAGGGAGCAGAAAATTTATTTGAAGAAATAATAGCTGAAAACTTCCCTAATCTGGGGAGGGAAACATATCTAGATCCAGGGGGCACCAAAAACTCCTATCAAATCAACAAAAGCAGACCGACACCAGAACATATATTAAACTGGCAAAATATAATGATAAAGAGAATATTTTAAATATATTTTTTAGGATTTTATTCATTTGCCGGGGGGGGGGGGGAGAGCAAGCACAGGCAGACAGAGTGGCAAGCAGAGGCAGAGGGAGAAGCAAGCTCCCTGCTGATCAAGGAGCCCAATGTGGGACTCGATCTCAGGATGCTGGGATCATGACCTGAGCCGAAGGCAGCCGCTTAACCAACTGAACCACCCAGGCGTCCCAAAACAGTATTTTAAAAGCAGTAAGATGAAAGAAGTCAGTAACTTACAAACAAAAACTCATAAGGCTAGCAGGAGGTTTTTCAACAAATTTTTGCAAGCCAGAGTAGAGTGGCATGATATATCCAAAATGCTGAATGGGAAAAATCTGCAGCCAAGAACACTCTATCCAGCAGGACTACCATTCAGAATAGAAGAAGGGATAAGGAGTTTTCCCAACAAAAACTAGGAGTTCATGACCACTATACCAGTCCTGCAAGAAATATTAAAGGGAATTCGTTGAGTGGAAAGGAAACCCCAAAAGTGACAATACAGAGGAAACACAAAAGTACTAAAATGATTCTTTCCTCTTTAAAAAAAACAAAAACAAAACAATAAACCACAGAGTCAAAGAACTCACACAATAAAAGGATATAAAATATCAACATACACCTAAAATGTGGGGAGGTAAGGAGCAAAGAATGGTCGCAAAGTTCAACGACAACCAACTTAATATGGAAAAATATATGTAGAAGAGGATATAATCACTAAAAAAAAGGCCAAAAATCATGAAAAAGAGAAATATTAGAGAAAAACTTCAAAAAATATAACAAGTAATCAAATGGCAATAAATACATATCAATTAATTATTTTGAATGTAAGTGGACTAAATGCTCCAAACAAAAGACATAGAGGATTGAAAAAAAAAATAGAATGGATTGGGGAAAAAAGAAAAAAAGATCCACCTATATACTGCCTATAGGAGACTTGTTTTAGGCCTAGACACCTGCAGATTGAAAGGGTATGGAGAAACATTTATCATGTAAACGGATGTCAAAGGAGGTTGGAGTAGCAATACTTATTTCAGATAAAATAGACCGTAAAGTTTTATTTTAGAGAGAGGGCATGTGTGAGCAGGGAAAGGGATAGAAGGGAGAGGATCTCAAGTGGTCTCCCCACTGAGTGCAGAGCCTGATGTGGGGCTCAATCCCACCACTGCAAGATCATGACCTGAATTGAAATCAAGATTCCGATTCTCCATCAACTAAGCCACCCAGATGCCACCAGATAAAAAAACCTTAAATCAATGACTATAATAAGAGATAAAGAACACTATATAATCATAAAAGGGACATTCCAACAAGAAGATATGAGTTATAAATATTTATGCACCAAACATGGAAACACTCAAATATATAAAACAGTAACAAAGGAGCTAATAATAATAGGGGGCTTTAAACACACCATTAACAGCAATGGTCAGATCATATAAATGGAAAATCAAGGAAACAATGGCTTTGAATGACACACTGGAATAGGATATTTTGAATATATCTGCTAAATAGATCTATCTTAAAAGAAAACACATTCCTTTCAAGTGTACCACACAGAACATTCTCCAGAACAGATCACATGCTGGTTCACAAAACAAGCTTCAACAAATTCAGGAAGATCGAAGTCCTACCATGCATCTTTTACTGACCACAATGCTATGAAGCTAGAAGTTAACCGCAAGAAAAAAATCTGCAAAGAACACAAATACATGGAGTTTAACATGTTTTACTGAACAATGAATAGGTCAACCAGGAAATAAAAACAGAAATAAAGTACATGGAAACAAATGAAAATGAAACACAATGGTCCAAAATCTTTGGATGCAGTAAAAACAATTCTAAGAGGCAACTATATAGCAATACAGGCCTATTTCAAGAAGCAAGAAAAATCTCAAACAACCTCACCTTACATGTATGGAAAAGGGATAACATACAAAGCCTAAAGGCAGCAGAAGGAAAGAAATAAGGAGTAGAGCAGAAATAAAATAGAAATTTTAAAAATTAAATAGATCAATGAAACCAAGAAATGATTCTCTGAAAAAAATTAATAAAATTGATAAACCTCTAGATAGACTTATTAAGAAAAAAGAGAAGGAGCTCAAAATCACAAGTAAGGAGAAACAACCACCAATGCCATAGAAATATAAACAATTCTAAGAGAAAATTATTAAAACCCATATGCCAACAAATTGGGCAAACTGAAAGAAATGGGTAAATTCCTAGAAACATAGAAACTCCCAAAACGGATATAGGCAGAAATAGAAAATTAGAACGGACTGATAACCAACAAAGAAATTGAATCAGTAATCAAAAATCTTCCAACAAACAAAAATCCAGGACAAAATGGCTTCACAGATGAATTCTACCAAACATTTAAAGAAGAGTTAATACCCCTTCTTCTCAAACCATTCCACAAAATAGAAAAGGAAGGAGAGCTTCCAAATTCTATGAAGCCATCATTACCTTGATACCAAGACCAGATAAAAATATCACCAAAAAAAAAAAAGACCCCAAAAACCAAAAAACAATAACAGGCCACTACAGGCCAATATGCCTGATGAACCTAGGTGCTAAAATCCTCAATACCTGCAAACCAAATTCAACAATATATTTTTTAAAAAATCATTCACCATGATCAAGTGGGATTTATTTCTGGGTAAAAAGGATGGTTCACTATTCACAAACAAGATACAGCACATCAATAAGAGAAGGGATATGAATCATATGATCATTTCAATAGATGCAGGAAAAGCATCTGACAAAGTACAACAATCGTTTATGATAAAAGCCATCAACAAAGTTAGAGACTTTGCCTTCTGCTCAGGTCATGATCCCAAGGTCAGGGGATCGAACCCCAGATCGGGCTCTCTGCTCAGCGGGGAGCCTGCTTCTCTTTCTCTCTCTCTCTCTCTCTCTCTCTCTCTCTCTCTTTCTCTGCTTGCCTCTCTACCTACTTGTGATCTCTCTGCCAAATAAATAAATAAATAAAATCTTTAAGCAACAACAACAAAAAAGCCACCAACAAAATAGGTTTACAAGGAACATACCTCAACATGATAAAGTCCATATGTGAAAAATCCATAGCAAGTGTCATCCTCAGTGAGGAAAAACAGATCTTTTCCCCTAAGGTAGGAACGAAACAAGGATGTCCACTATCACCACTTTTACTCACCATAGTAGTAAAAGTCTTAGCCATGGCAATCAGACAACAAAAAATAAAAGGCATCCAAATTCAGTAAGGGAGAAGGAAAACTTTCACTAGTTGCTAATGACATGATAGTATATATAGAAAACCCAAAAGACTCCACCGAGAGTGCTAGAACTGATTCTCAAATTTAGTAAAATCATAAGATACAAAAACCAATGTATAGAAATCTGTTACATTTCTATATACCAATAATGAAGTAGTAGAAAGAAATTATCAATCTCATTTACAATTGCACCAAAACAGTAAGATACCTAGGAATAAATCTAATCAAAGAGGGGAAAGACCTGTACTCTGAAAACCATAAAACACTGATGAAAGAAACTGAAGATGACACAAAGAAATGGAAAGACATTACATGCTCAAGATTATTGTCAAAACATCTATACTACCCAAAGACATCTACACATTTAATGAAATCCCTATCAAAATATTGATAGCATTTTTCACAGAACTAGAACAAATGACCCTAAAATTGGTATGGAACCACAGAAGACCTCAAATAGCCAAAGCAATCTTGCAGGGGGAAAAAAAAGAAAAAAGAAAAAGCATATCTGGAGACATCACAGTTCTAGGCTTTAAGTTATATTAGCTGCAGTAATCAAACAACTACGGTGCTGTCACAAAAATGGACACATAAATCAACAGAACTGAATAGAAAACCCAGAAATAAACACACAATTATATGGTCAATCTTCTACACAGCAGTAAAGAATATCTAATGGGAAAGAACAGTCTCTTCAATAAATGGTGTTGAGAAAACTGGACAGACACATATTAAGAGAATGAAAGTGGACCACTTTCTTGTACTATACACCAAAACCTCAAAAAATTGAATACCTAAATGTGAGACCTGAAACCATACAATCCTAGAAGAGAGCACAGGCAGTAATTTCTCTGACATTGGCAGAGTTGGGACTGCATCAAAATAAAAAGCTTCTGCCCAGCAAAGGAAACAATCAACAAAACTAAAAGGCAACCTATGGGATGGGAGAAGATATTGGCAGATGACATATCTGATAAGTTAGTACTCAAAACCTTATGAAGAACTTCTAAAACTCAGCATCCCCCCAAAAACGAATAATCCCATTAAAAAATAAGCAGAAGCCATGAACAGACATTTCCCCAAAGAAGACCTCTACATATCCAACAAACATGACAAGTACTCGTCATCACCATCAGGGAAATCCAGGTCAAAGCTACAAGAGGACATCACCTCACATCTGTCAGAATACCTAAAATCAACAACACAAGAAACAGGTGTTGGCAAGGATGTGGAGAAAAAGGAACCTTCTTGCACTGTCAGTGGGAATGCAAACTGGTACCGTCGCTCTAGAAAACAGTAAGGAGGTGCCTCAAAAAGTTAATAGAACTATTCTATGATCCAGCAATCAAATTACTGGGCATTTAAACAAATACAAAAATGCAATTCAAAGTGATACATGTACCTGTATGGTTTAACAGCATTATTTATAATAGCCCAGATATGGAAGCAGCCCAAGTGTCCACTGATTGATGAATGGATAAAGATGTGGTGTGCGTATATATATGTGTATACACACACACACACACACTGGAATATTTCTCAGCAATAAGAATGAAATCTTGCCATTTGTAATGACATGGACAGTACTAGGGAGTATAATGTAAGTGAAATAAGACAAAGACAAATAGCATATGATTTCACTCATGTGGAATTTAAGAAGGATCAGCAAAGGGAAGAAAAAGAAATTAAGAAACAGATTTAATTTTAAAGAACTGATGGTTACCTGCAGGGAGGTGAGTGGAGGAATGGGTGAAACAGGTGATGAGGATTAAGGAGTGAACTTGTCATATGAACACTTCATGATCTATGGAATTGTTGAACTACTATATTCTACACCTGAAACTAAAATGACACTAAGTTAACTGGGATTAAAATAAAAACTTAAAAACCATTGCAAAATGTTAGTAATAAAATAACAGGAAAGGAAAAGATCAGGGAAAAAATGGAGGGAAAATGGCTCAAATCTACCCAAACATAATGAAAAACATAAACTTACAAACCAAGAAACTCCATTCCAAAGTAGGATAAAACAAAGGAAACAACCTGAATATATGGAAGTGAAATATTTTTTTCATAATTTTTTTTCCATTTTATTTTTTCAGTGTAACAGTATTCATTCTTTTTTGAACAACACCCAGTGCTCCATGCAAAACGTGCCCTCCCCATTACCCACCACCTGTTCCCCCAACCTCCCACTCCTGACCCTTCAAAACCCTCAGGTTGCCCCAACCTCCCACCCCTGACCCTTCAAAACCCTCAGGTTGTTTTTCAGAGTCCATAGTCTCTTATGGTTCGCCTCCCCTCCCCAATGTCCATAGCCCGCTCCCCCTCTCCCAATCCCACCTCCCCCCAGCAACCCCCAGTTTGTTTTGTGAGATTAAGAGTCATTTATGGTTTGTCTCCCTCCCAATCCCATCTTGTTTCATTTATTCTTCTCCTATCCCCCTACCCCCCCATGTTGCTTCTCCATGTCCTCATATCAGGGAGATCATATGATAGTTGTCATGGAAGTGAAATTTTTAAAAAGCCATGATAAAATCTTGACACCAACAAGAGAAAAATGACTCATCCCATTCAGGGGAATAAGGGCAGGAGTAATGGCTAGCTTCTCATTAGAAACAATGAAGACCACAGATATTAGAATGGTATATTCAAAATCTATATAAAAAGCATAAAAATTGGAAAGGAAGTAAACCTTCTTTCCTGACCTACAATTGTTCAAATTAACATCCTAAAGACTATACATAAAACTGACTAGAACAAGTAAATTTCATAAGGTTATAAGAGTTGGCTGAGTAATGACTACCAAGGATATCCAGGTTCTAGAATCTGGAACCTCTGAATTTTACTGGTAAGGAAGAAGAGACGTTGCAAGTGTGATTAAATTAAGGATGTGGAAATAGCAGGATTATCCTGGGATATCTGGTGGGTCTTAAGTCAGAAATGTTCTTAATAAGAGGAAAGCTTAAAGATATTTGACTATAGGAGAGAAGGTGATATGATAAATACAGGTTTTGAAGATGAAGGAAAGGGCCATAAGTCAAGGAAGACAAGTGGCTACCAAAAAAGGCAAAGAATGGGCTTCTCATCTTCAGAGCCTCCAGAAAAAGACAGCCTTGCCAACACCTTGACCTTATCCCAGTGAAACTGGTTTAAGATCTCCAGGACTGTAAAAGAATAGATTTGTGTTGTGTTAAACCACGAAGCTTATGGTGATTTGTTACAATGGAATAGGAAAGTGACACAAAGATCAATACGAAAATTTTATTTCTATACACCGATAGTGAAAATTCCAAAAGTGAAACAATTCCATTAATAGTAACATCAAAGATGGATTCAGGAATAAATGTAACAAAATATGCATAGGCAAAATTTGCAAGACTAGAATATCACAGAGAGAAATTAAACAGGACCTAAAAAAAAAAAAAAGGAAATATATACTGGGTTCACGGAAACTTATTAATCGCCCCATATTGAAATGTAAGTTTCAATCAATGCAATTTCAAACAAAATCCTAGTGTGTTTTTATTAGAAATTGGTAAGAATGTCTAAAATACCAAACATTTTTTAAAACTGTTTTATTAACATATATTTTTGCCCCAGGGGTACAGGTCTGTGAATCACCAGGCTTACACACTTCACATCACTCCCCATAGCACACACCCTCCCCAAAGTCCATAACCCAACCACCCTCTCCGTATCCCCCTCCCCCCAACAACCCTCAGTTTGTTTTGTGAGATTAAGAGTCTCTTATGGTTTGCCTCCCTCCTGATCCCATCTTGTTTCATTTTTTTCCCTCCTCACCCCCAAATCCCCTACTTTGCCTCTCAAATGCCTCATATTGAGGAGATCATATAATTATCTTTCTCTGATTGACTTATTTCACTCAGCCTAATACCCTCTAGTTCCATCCATGTTGCAAATGGCAAGATTTCATTTCTTTTGATGGCTGCATAATATTCCAGTGTGTGTGTGTGTGTGTGTGTGTGTGTGTGTGTGTGTGTGTCAGTCGATGGACATCTACGTTCTCTCTATAGTTGGGCTATTGTGGACATTGCCGTTATAAACATTCAGGTGCACATGCCGCTTGGATCACTACATTTGTATCTTTAGGGTAAATACCCAGTAGTGTGGTTGCTGGGTCAACTTTCTGAAGAACCTCTATGTTGTTTTCCAGAGTGGCTACACCAGCTTGCATTCCCACCAAAGGTGTGAGAGGGTTCCCCTTTCCCTGCATCCTCGCCAGCATCTGTCATTTCCTGACTTGTTAATTTTAGCCATTCTGACGGTGTGAGGTGGTATCTCATTGTGGTTTTGATTTCTATTTCCCTGATGCCGAGTGATGTGGAGCACTTTTTCATGTGTGTCTCTTGGCCATCTGGATGTCTTCTTTGCAGAAATGTCTGTTCATTTCCTCTACCTATTTCTTAATTGGATTATTTGTTCTGTGGGCATTGAGTTTGGTAAGTTCTTTATAGATTTGGGATACTAGCCCTTTATCTGATATGTTTGCAAATATCTTCTCCCATTCTGTCAGTTGTCTTTTGGTTTTGCTGACTGTTTCCTTTGTTGGGCAAAACCTTTTGATCTTGAAGTCCCAATAGTTCCTTTTTTGTTCTTGCTTCCCTTGCCTTTGACAATGTTTCTAGGAAGAAGTTGCTGTGGCTGAGGTCAAAGAGGTTGCTGATTGTGCTCTCCTCAATACCAGATATTTTTTTAAGAAGAACAGCAAAGTTAGAGGACTTATATACTACCTGATTTCAAAGCAATATAAAAATAATCAAATAGTATGGTATTGGCCTAAGAAAAGAAATACAGGGGGCGCCTGAGTGGCTCAGTGGTTTAAGCTGCTGCCTTCAGCTCAGGTCATGATCTCAGGGTCCTGGGATCGAGTCCCGCATCGGGCTCTCTGCTTGGCAGGGAGCCTGCTTCCTCCTCTCTCTCTCTGCCTGCCTCTCTCCCTCTCTCTGCCTGCCTCTCTCCCTACTTGTGATCTCTATCTGTCAAATAAATAAATAAAATCTTTAAAAAAAAAAAAGAAAGAAATACAGGGGGCGCCTGGGTGGCTCAGTGGGTTAAGCCGCTGCCTTCAGCTCAGGTCATGATCTCAGGTCCTGGGATCGAGTCCCGCATCGGGCTCTCTGCTCAGCAGGGAGCCCGCTTCCCTCTCTCTCTCTCTCTGCCTGCCTCTCTATCTACCTGTGATCTCTCTCCGTCAAATAAATAAATAAAATCTTAAAAAAAAAAAGAAAAGAAATACAGATCAATGAAAGAGAATGGAAAATTTGGAAAGATGTTTAAATGGTTAACTGATTTTTTAACAAAGGGGTGAAGTAAACCAATAGTGAAAAGAAAATCTTTTCAATAAATAGTGCTAGGATACTTGGCCATCTATATTCAAAAAAAGGTACCTTGATTCTTATACCATGCACAAAAGTTAACTCAAAACAGATCATAAATCTAAATGAGAACTTACTTTAAAGCTAAAAATTCTAGGAGAAAACCTAGGGAAAAAATCCATGACTTTGGGTTAAGCAAGATTTCTGAGATGTGACACCCAAAGCATCTTCTTTTCTGACATATGTTTATTGGGTCATACAAGAAAAAAATTAGTAAGTCAGCTTTTATTAGAAGTACTTTGGTCTTTGAGGTATACCAGCAAGAAAATGAAAAGTTAAAGACTGAGAAAATATTTGCAGAAATATCTAATGAAAAATTTGTTTCCAAAAAATATAAAAAACGCTTAAAATACATAGTAAGAAAATTTTTTTATGTTATGTGAGTAACCATACAACGTATTTTTAAATTGGGCAAAATATTTGAACACACCTTACACAAAAGATACATAGTTTTCTTTATGAATAAACACTACACGAATGAAGGTATATAAGTTGAACAGACACTCCACAGAAGATAGACAAATGGTCCACAAGACACAAAGAAGATCAACATCATTGATTAAGGAAATTAAATTAAGCCCACATTGAGACACCATTCCATGCCCACTGGAATAATTCATGTTGGAAAGGTGAACAATACGAAGTGTTGTTGAGGATGTGGAGAAACCGAAACACTATGTACTGTAGGTGGGAATGCAAAATGATAGAGCCACTTTGAAAAGTCTGATAGCATCTTATAATATTAAACATATACTTATTTGGCTCAGCAATTGTACTTCTAGGCATCTACCCAAGAAAAAAACTTATGGCCACAGAAATATTTATATGACTATTTGTAGCAGCATTGTCCATAGTAACCCCAAATAGATACCACTCAAACATAAATAAGATGTGGTAGGTTATACAATGGAATACTTTTCAGCAATAAAAGGGATGAACTAGTGATACAAGGTACAAACAAAATCCATGCACCAAAAAACAACATGCTAAGTGAAAAACACTAAAACAAAAGACTACATACTGTTTCCATTCACGTGGTATTCTGGAAAAAGTGAAACTGCTGGAACGGAAAGCAATCAAATGGTTTCTGGGACCAAGGAAGGGTAGGCATTAGGGATTGAAAAAGGCCCTTTAGGGGCGCCTGGGTGGCTCAGTGGGTTAAGCCGCTGCCTTTGGCTCAGGTCATGATCTCAGGGTCCTGGGATCGAGTCCCGCATCAGGCTCTCTGCTCAGCAGTGAGCCTGCTTCCCTCTCTCTCTCTCTGCCTGCCTCTCTGTCTACTTGTGATCTCTGTCAAATAAATAAAAAATCTTTAAAAAAAAAAAAAAGAAAGAAAAGAAAAAGGCCCTTTACTTTATGGGGTGATGCAAAAGTCCTAAAACTAGGTTGTGGTGGCAGTTTCCCAACTAAAGATGCTTACCAAATTCAATGAAATTTATACTTATATTGATTTTAGAGCATGTAAATGACACCTCACTAAAGCTGTTAAACCCATACAGCTCTGTGAGGTAGAGATCACTCCCATTGTGCAACTGAGGGAAGAGTCTCAGAGGCTGGGTAACTCACTTAACACTAAACAGCTAGTCATTATCAAACCCAAGTCCACATTGGTAATCACTGCTCTACTCTGCTTGTTGGAGTAGAGAGGAGACACTGGGGACCTTGTGATGCTGGTGGAAGTTTCCAGGATCAGCAGACCCCACCCAAGCTGAAACCAGTGTGGGCTGCTCCCCTCTACAGAAATGGTCTGCCGCCAGGAAATGAGGGGTGGCCTGGGCTAGAGGCCTAATGTTTAGAGCTCCTGCTGCTCTCAGGAAATGTGCTACAGGAAAACAAGCACAGCACAGAGAAGAGATTTAAGACTCTGTTTTGGCACTTAATGGTCCTTAAGACCTTAAGCAGGCCATGCAACTTCTTACAGCTTCAGTTTCTTAATCCATGAAAAGGATTTAGAGACATACCACCTCCTTTATGGAGCTGTGTTGGATGCTGAATGGGCAGTAAGTGAAATAAAGGACCTGATCCTTAGTAGAGCCTCAGTAAAAGTCCTACTATTTAATAAGGATTTAGACTTTTTTTTTTAATTGTTTCTCACTGAGGAAAAATACGAATTTTTCATCAGAAGCCCTTCTGGATATCAGACTTAGTGGACCCTCAAATTTTATCCAGGATCTCACAGTCATGAAGGAATAAAGTGCATCGAACTCCTTTTACTCTGTAATTATTTTCTTCCCTTGCTTTACTTCTATGAAGTTTGCCATATAAGGCTATCAGTGCCTCCACATGTCCCCATAAAAAAATCAAGAGAAATTATGTAGATGTGTTTGTGACTTACATATACACAAACTTGCATTATTTGAATTTTTTGGCAGGAAGTAAATGTTTGAAACTATGTGCTGAAATGGAAATCCGAAAGGACTATTTTAGCAATAGGAGACGTTCATTTTATTAGGTCCAGCAAATGATAGCCTGGAAGAGGTCACTATTTACAAAATCTTTTAAGTTCTCAAGTTTTGAGGTTAGACTCAAAGAGCTCAAAGCATTTTACTGTTGAACACTGTTTGTCTACATGGTATGGACACTTTTCCTCTTCATCACACAAGTCCATAAGGGGGTTCTCATGCCTGACTCTTCATAAAGGCAAGCAGAGATGGTATTAAAATGTGGAGATCCAAGGCCACCACATCAAAAATTATGATTTCATAGGACAGAGGTAGTGCCCAGTAATGAATTTTTTTTAAACAAATAATCCCTGGTGATCCTGGACCAAACCAAACTCACATCCTGTCTATTTCTCAAGGGCTTCCCCCAGCCTCAGGAAAATTTTTTGTGGTAATTCTAGATAATAGTTCTTTAGTTTGTTTTGAATGTTAATCAGTGTTATAAAGTAGGATTTAAGCTCGAATAAGCTTGGGAACACACTAATACTCATTATGTTTATAATGATGTAATTTTAGACTTGCTCTTAGCATCCATTATCCCCTATCAATATTTACAATTCTGTATCAATACTGAGTAATTCACTATTTTCTTGTTCCATGTATAGCCTCTCCTCTCCAATTGGATTTGTAAAATCCTGGAGACAGATGTCTATTTCAGACAGAAACATCATAACTGATACTTAAGGAAGGCAAAGGTATTGATGTACAGATTTTAGCTGAGTAATACCACCATGGAATTAGCTGGAAAAGGGAAGCATCATGCTCAGAAGTTTTATTATATTCCACATTCAGTTTTCGCCCATTTCCTGAATATGACGTCTAACAAGTTTCCAGAGAAAATCCTACACTTCAACAACCAGAAACTCCGAGCAGGCCACTCCACGTAAGGTTAAGGAATATAAGCTACTGCACGGTAGACAAGAGAAAGGGGAAGGTCTGGATAAACAGCACAGTATCAAATACCACTTTGCTAGAATAACTATTCTCACATTTGTATCATTATGGTTTGGGGCACTTAGAGCCACATGAATATAATGAGTTTAAAGAGAAAAATAGGCTAATATGTAGTTTTAAATTCGTGTACACCTGTGCCTAAAAATTGAAGTGATAGTTATATTCTTAATGTAGACTGATGAACTTCAGATCAGAGAATCTTCTAAAGCTGCATGTAATATTCTGTCCATTTTGGGGGTGGGGTGAGGCTAGCTATCCAATATTCTTCAGCTTCACAAAAGGATCCACAACCCAAAAGGAATTTATCCCTCTCTGGTCTCAATCTATTTTGGGTCATATAATCATGAAGCTTACAAAACTAAGATTGACCTTATATATTGTCCTGAACCACATTTAGTGTTTTCCAAACACTAATATAGGAGCTTTAATAGAGAGGCACTATTTACAGATCTGAAGCTGTGAGGTCTTTGCTGGTCTCTTGGAACCAGATGTTTATGTATTTACTTAAAGTGGCCCACTGAATAATCATGGTTACAAGTTGAACAGCACACATTCTTTCAGTTTTATAAATACCAGGAAGTTTATAAACTCAGTGAAAAACTAGCATTTCTGGTAATTGACCTCAAACTATATTTACTAAGATAATATAAACCATTGTCCTGAATCAATATAGCCATTTTCTCCAGCAAACATTGGGCAGCATTTCCCTAGACAAAGAAAGTCTTCTGCATACCCCCTCCTTATTTTTTTAAGGGCTGCAGGTAAATGTTATAATTCATACAGTATTTCTTTCAGACCAATGAATACTTAGAGCTGGAATTCAAATGTTTAAAGCAATGTGGCATGATCAACAGATGTTAAGAGTAAAGTTAGAGCAATTTTGCCTCATGATTTTCATAACACAGATCACCCGTGTATTTATCTTTCCTTCCAGTAACTTTGTTTGAGGTTTGCAGTTAAGTACATTTTTACTGCTATAAAACATCAACTAAACATACTGACAAGATTATTTCAATGGAATTACCTTTTATATATTGTTATCTGGGGGGAAAAGATCCCAGAATTAGGTGAATTTTGGTAGCTCACATATTGTACCGGCATTCAAACAAAATTATGACTGCCCCTTTCCTCAAGCATGGATTTATGATGATTGGTTTTCTTATTGTGATTTATTTCTATATACTGCAGCTAACCTTCATGTCAACACAAAAAGACAAGCCAATGGGTAGAAGTATACATTTATTCTATGACAATAGAATATTTTTCTCCTATTAGGGCTGATAAATTATTTCTTCACTTAGGCACAAAATGTATGTCAGGGTAATCTTAAAGGAAACAATATAGCAGAAAGGAGCATGGACTTCCAAGTGAGAGTCGTTCGCTTATTTCTTACTTGTGTATTTATTATGGACCCATTTTGTGCTGGGGACTGAGAATACAACAGGAAATAGGTACAGTCTCTGCTGCCTAGAATGTTATAGCTTCCACTCCTGGGGTGCTTTGGAGTACTTTTTATCAAGCTATTTGCCAAGCCTCAGCTGCCTTATCTGTAAAGGAGGGGATATCATTCATCTCTGAGTGTTGCCATGAATATTTATGAAAAGCTATCTGGTTCATTATCTAACAAAGTAGCACTTAGATCTGGATTGTTATTAAATAGCTACTTTGTGGTTTTGAAGCGATAGACAAGCCATGTGGCAGATCAGAGAACACATTTCAAATTCTTGAAAGAGGACAACAGCCCTATGTGGTTTCAAAGTGTTCTATAGTCTAATGAGGATATTTTATCTTGCTAAACAGTCTAACCCCAGATGTCCAACACAGTAACAAATGCAAGAACACTGAAGGGTTACTTTGAACACAGACCAAAACTATAACTTAGGAATGTGTGAAACTGTGGCTAGAATCAAACTCAGGGGTGGCAAGCCAAAGAAGACTCAGTTATGAAGTTTGTTCTGGGAATTACTAACTCCCTGTTAAGAGCGAGATGTTTCTACCTCTGCATGAGGATCACCGCTGATGCTGAACTCTAACTGAAGACTTGGTTGGGTGGCTCGCAGTCTTCTTTGGCACTTAAATATCTCCTTCTACGAACCCCCTTGTTGATGAACTGCAGCTTTGGAAACATCACGTCTGCAGTATTGGAAGAGCACAGACACACAGAAGACACTACGTGAGTGTTTGCTATTAGTACTGTGTCTGCTTCTGAGTTTAACTTCTCCATGATTAAATAAAGATACATATATATACACAATGGAATACTATGCAGCCATCAAAAAATGAAATCTTGCCATTTGCGACGACGTGGATGGAACTAGAGTGTATCATGCTTAGTGAAATAAGTCAATCGGAGAAAGACAACTATCATATGATCTCCCTGATATGAGGACATGGAGAAGCAACATGGGGGGTTAGGGGGATAGGAGAAGAATAAAGGAAACAAGATGGGATTGGGAGGGAGACAAACCATAAATGACTCTTAATCTCACAAAACAAACTGGGGGTTGCTGGGGGGAGGTGGGATTGGAAGAGGGGGAGGGGGCTATGGACATTGGGGAGGGTATGTGCTATCGTGAGTGCTGTGAAGTGTGTAAACCTGGCGATTCACAGACCTGTACCCCTGGGGATAAAAATACATTATATGTTTATTAAAAAAAAAATTTGGAAGGGGAGGTGAACCATAAGAGACTATGGACTCTGAAAAACAACCTGAGGGTTTTGAAGGGTCAGGGGTGGGAGGTTGGGGGAACAGGTGGTGGGTAATAAGGAGGGCACATATTGCATGGAGCACTGGGTGTTGTGCAAAAACAATGAATACTGTTACGCTGAAAAAATAAATAAAATGGAAAAAAAATTAAAAAAAATAAAGATACATATAATGAACCTCTACCATGAGGACACAGAACATTACCACAACAACTTAATAACATTTTAGCTAAAAATCCAAGAAACTCAAGGGACTAGTGATCCTGTGCAGCTTTATCCTGGTAAAGAAGTGAAGGCTTCTCAGAACACTGGAGTGGCTGAAGAATGTTCAGAATCCTAGCGTGGATCTTTATAGGTCCAGCAAACCCAAGCTCAGAACTACTGGGTTCATCTGCAACCCTTCTGAGAACATTTTAAGTAGGCTTGTATGAAGTGCAGATTAAGGAGATGTAAAGATTTGATCACTACTATTGTCTTAATGTAAAAAAAAAAAAAAATGAATACTTCCTGTAGTGGGTACTTTTTGGAGCCTGGGCCACAGAGATCCCCAGCTCTGCACCTTGTCTGTAGAGCTTGGCACCAGGTTTTGGTTTGAGTTACCTAAAATTGTGCCCCTGGCCTTTGTTAGTTGAAACATGGATAGCCACTTCTTTCTCTTCAGAATCCAGGTACTATGATACTGAGAGACTGTAGGAGGTCTGGTGAGACCAAAGCTTTTGAGAAAGGTCCATGATTTCACCTTCAAGTCCCAGAGCCCAGTCTGAATCCTCACAATAAATTCCCCTTTTTATTCTAAAGTATCTCAAATTGGTTTCTGTTACTTACAAACAATAGGCACTTAAATACACAACAGCTGAAATGCTAATTGATTAGAAAATCCAGATTATGATAGTTTGGAAAATATCAGATTGATCAGGGTTTCTATAGAGAATTTGAAAGAAACTTGTGACAGCGCTCATTTCCAGGACTCCAGGATATAGGAGCAGGGGCTCTGTTTGGGCTGGTGATCACACTCCGATAAATCCAGTGTGTGGAACTGAGTACCACCTCTCTGAATTACCTATTTGTATCAGCTCTTTGACACAAGCCGGAGAAGGCTTCCAGTTTGGGGTGGAGTGCTATCTGAACCCCGTCCCCCGTGCGAGTATGTAGTATGTATACACACACACACACACACACACACACACACACACACACACCATACTTGTCTGAAAGATGGGGTATGGCATATCTTACATAAGCCATTTCTCACCAAGGGATGTCAGAGATTCTGGAGAGAACTCAAGAGAAAGGGAGAGGACATCGGAGTCAGGCAGTGCCGAGCCCTGAGTATCAGATGGGAAGGGGTGGGTTGAGGAATAAGATGGTCTAGTGGTACCCCACTCAACAGCTTGGTTATCCCATGGAGAGGCAACAGTGGACAGAGTCACAGAGCTGTGTAGTACTTGCACTCCAAGCTGACTTGTACTGAGAGGGATTCCAAATCTCAATCTCATCGGAGTCCCTTTGGCCTGATGAGTCTACAGCAACCCGCTCTGATACCCAGGCTTGGGCTAGCACCTGGACAGGGTGTAAGTGAGTGATAATCCTAGCTCCGCCCTTCTGAAGATGGCTCAGCCACCGGAAACCACATCATTCCAGGGCAGAAACAAGGATGCAGTAGGAACCAAGCTCCCCCACCCAGGCTTTGGAGCAGCTTGTAGAGACAAACAGCAGGGTTTAACAACTGGGCTGCAGTTTCATGTCCTGCAGCATCTGGCAGCCTCAGAAGAGCCATCAGTTTGATTTAGGAGACCTACATTTCTACCCACAGCTGACTGCCAGCCCTGTCGCTGCGGTAGCAGGGAGAATTTTGTCAGAGACTAAAATCAGCATGTAAATCAACACAGCTTTCCATGTCGCAAAGCACAGAGAAACACACAGAACAGATCATCTGATATGCCAGTGTAGGACAGTATCTTAAATACAAGAAGCAAGATAAAGATCCGTTAAGATCTGTTTTGGGAAACAAACTGGAGAGTACAAACCCTCACAAGGCTATGAAAATTTCTTCTAGAAGGCCAGAGAGAGGTTTCAGCTCTTGTGGACACTGAAAGTTTAGGATGTTCAAAGCCTTCTCCCAAAAAAGTAAGCTCGTTTTAAAGATTAGTTCCTTCACTAGGCACAATTCACTTTCCAGTAGGATGGTGAGGATTTTAATAGACAAACGTGATCTGAAGTTTGGTTTGGTAAATGAATAAAGTCTGAATAGAGAAAACTGGTTAAGTAGCCTGTCTGCAGAGGACACTTAGCCATATTTTCTTATTTCAAGTATGTATGGGGGACCCTAATGAGTCATTTCCTCCATGTAATCAGTTCATGACTCTGCTTCCAAAAAAAGGGGGGGGGGAAGGTGACCAGGAGCCTCTGCTCTAGAAATTAGGTTTGTGGAACTTGGCAAATAATATATTGTGTGTAACAATATATAGACAGTAAGGGCTCTGGCAAGTTTATAGGCAGCTTGAGAATATTTTATGTACTATTTCTAAGTCACCCAGATTTATAATTGCAGTTTCCATCATAAGCATTTGACACAATGAGCATTTTGAAAGTGCTTCCTACTCTACTAATGGCTTCATTCAGTTTTTCTTTATTTCTGAGAGAAGACTGATTTTACAGTATCCTGGCTAGTGGAAGGCTACTTTAGCCTTCTATATTAAATTAACTTCTGTATGCATTTCCAATCTATAGCTGCATTCAGTTGCTATTTACTGCCCGCATCTCTCTCTCCTAGCACAAAACAAGGCTGAAGTTCAAATGCTCTAATAATTGTTAGATGCGACCCACAAATGAATTTTAATCCCGATTTTATGTAAGCTCTAAATCAAAGTAACAGATTTCAAAAGTATTTTCAAAATTTCAAAGCTAAAGTTTTTGTCTAAAAATGATTTAGGAAATGGTCATATTCACAAGATCCCTAAGTTTGAATTCTGATCATAAGTACACCTAATTATACATAAATGAGATGTGTCATGATAGGTGCTGGGACATACATGTTGTCCATGATCTCTTTACTCACCTCCAACCCCTCGAAGATACATAGGATTAGCCCACTGACAAATGTTATGTTCATACAAAAACAGAAGGGAAAAGAATTGAAAAAGAAGGCTCGCATTGAATGAGGAGCAATGTCAAGGGTGTTGGCACAGCACTCCTGATGGGAAGGACAGTGCTTTAAGGTGGTGACCGCTTCCCAGAGATCTCAGAGTATTTTTTTTTGAAATCTAATAGTAAGCCTTAACCTAAAACCTGCCTTTAATCCCTGTTCACATTTAAAGCTTAGACCCAGTGTCTACCTAAGCTCTCTCCATTGTTTAATTAGCAAAAGGGGCAATTCACTGACAGGGGTTACTGGAAATACCTTATAGAAACAGAGAGTCTTACTCAATTAGTGACACATATGTTAAATATTTAATATGCATCCAGCACTATCAGGATTCTGTTTCTACTCTCAATGAGTATGGTAGCATTTGGAAATTTAAAAAAATATGTACATTTTTAAAGCCCAGAGTAAACCAAGCCACTGAAAGAAATAGGAGCTATTATTGCAGGCTTGGAATATCAGAAAGGCACTCCTCTGGATTAGAGCTTCTTTAATTCATCAAAAAAGGACACTACATTTTGGCCCCTGAAAACAAAAGATGTGGATGTTTTCTTGATTTCAAAAAGATGGTGACCTTGAATCATTTGACGGACTCCTCTCAATCTTGCTCTTCTCTTGGACCAACCCCACAACCCCAGCAGCATCAGCACGACCTGGGGGGCGGGGGGAACATACCAGAAATGCCTTTTCGAAAATCTCAGGCCCCAGCCCAGCCCCACCAAATTGGAATCTGCATTTTCACAAGATTCCAGGTGATTTCTATGCACATCAGTTTTGAGAAGCTTGGTTATACACATTTCCCATGATTCATTTCTATGAAATCTAGATTTCTTCATCTCTTTAAAAAGTATATACTTGGCTGCTGCCCTTGTTGTCAGTGAAAACTAGCCCCTCTCTTCAAAATTTCCAGTAAAGGAAAGATAAGTTGGCAGCTTTTAAACAGATTTCCCCACCACGCCCCCTTTTCCCAGAGTATTCTCCCCACATGCCCATAGCAGCTGTGTTTACCTCCGTGATTAGACAGTACAATAAATGCACCTAGTGATAAACTAAGTTGATTTAATTAAATACCTGATTGCATATATATGTTAAAACAGTTGGTTATTTCTCCAAAACAATAGAAAATGTCTTCTGTCATGCAAAAAGTGCAAAGTAGGGCCAAGAAGATATAATGCAACAGTGACTAATTCTTTAAGATATCTATAGAAAAGAAGATGGGTTTCCAGATTTGTCCTTTAATGTGATGAAGTCTTGTTTCTAGGGAAAGGACATTGCTGTGTAATTCCAAATGCTTAGTTTGCTCAGACCAGTGGACACTTTGATCTTTCTGAGGGATTTGTAAAGAAACTGGATGTTAGAGGAGAGCGATGAGGGAAGTTACTAGTCACCAATGAGATCTATGTATCTTAAATCTGTGGCACTGGGCGCCGGCAGCAGATTGAAGGGAAATTGGACTTCTTGGGACATTCTCCTACTATCCTTGCCTAACAGATAGCAACTGCTCCAAGAATCCAAATTGAGAAAGTGGACAAATGATACTATGTCAGCAGCATAGCAAAGAAACCTTCCACAAGTGGTAGAGTTTTGGACATGAAAGGTAAGGCTTGATTTATCCCCACACAGGACACTGCAGCCTTTGTTGAGAGGAAAACAAACACACACAAAACCAAAGACATCTCAGAGCACAGGTCAAGAAAAAAAAAATTCCCTATTCCTTCCAATTCTTCTCCTTGTCCCCTTTCTTCTGGAAAGTTCTTTCTTTGGTCTTTGAAGTGAGAAATTCAGAGAAACCTCCTGCAACAGAGGGAACAGCAGGGACTTTGAAGCCAAGCAAATCCAAGTTTGGATTACATTGCCTCAAGTGTGTTTTCAATCCATGTTGCTCAGATGAGTGAAAGAGCAGCTACACAAGGACGAGGGAGAGGTGTGCAGGAAAGAAGTGCCATGAAATGAAGGAGAAAGATACCCAATTAGGGCATCATTTTGCTTTCATAGGGCTGGAATTTTTCACTTTAATCCTTATCTTTTTATCCCTCAATACAAACATATCAGTTACACGTTCTTTATAGAAGAGTGAACAGTCTCAAAAGCACAGTAATATTAGGGGGGGAAAAAGCAGCACGTGTGGTAGTGAAAGTGAAAATTCTTGGTCGACCCACTCCCAAGGATAATCATTGTTGACCATATGGTATAGACACTAATATTTTTGGTGTTTTATAGTTTAAAACTTTAAGTTTTTTATATATGCAGAATAATCATCATTCTGGTAGGCTGAATAATGGCTCACAAAATACATCGATGTTCTAATCCCTAGAATGTGTATTCCCTTGTAAGACAAAAAAGAAAAGAGCATTGCAAATTTATTAAGAATATCAAGACAAGAGATTGCACTGGGTTATCTGGAAGAGCCTAAAAATGCAATCACACATGTCCTTAGAGAAGCAAGAGATCTGACAAGGCAGTGTGACCAAGGAGAAAGTTTGGAATGAGGTAGCCACAGTCACCAGAAGCTAGAAGGCATGGACAGATTCTCCCCTCTAGCTGTCAGAGGAAATGTTGCCCTGTTGACACTTTGGTTTCAGCCTAGTTGGCATACTATTAGAAGCAGGCTTTGGGACTGAATCTCTCACACTAGAAGACAAAGATGGGTGTGCGTTTCTTTTTTTTCTTTCCTGAAGACTTACATTTATACCCTCCCCTCCAAGCTAGCATACTTTGGTTCAGTCCCTGGGTCCATCATTTTCTAGAATATGCAATCTATTCTTAGGATTAGCCAATTCTTCACAGCAAAATATATTAAGACTTCATCAATCCCAGTTAGCATAATTAAGAAAGTAATGTATCTGGGGTGCCTGGGTGGTTCAGTCAGTTGAACATCTCCTGGTTTCAGCTCAAGTCATGATCTTGCAGTTGTGGGATCAAGCCCCCACTCAGTGAAGAATCTGCTTCATATTCTGTCTCTCTCTCTCTTGACCCCACCCCACTTGTGTGCTCGCTTGCTCTAAAATGAGTAAGATCTTAGAAAAATAAATCTATCTGGAAACTCATACCAGGGTTTTAAGAATTATGTTTTTATACTATGAATATTTGAAAAAATAAAAATCTGTGGCTGGAAAGAAGAACTGCGTTTTTAGTATTTTTTAAAAGGTAGTTTGGCTAAAGAAATTTCAGCCAGGTAAAATCATGACTTATTCTTCTAAGGGTCAGAAACACAGAATTTGCAAAATCTTAGGGAAACCATCCAGGTCTATGCTAATTGCCTCTCCCACATAAACAAGGACCAGTTGTTGGTTATGGTGAGGGACACGCATGTATATCATAAAATCCCCCTAAAAGAATTTTTTCAAACTGGAAGTTAGAAAATTTCCTATGGCAAGAGTCATTCCTCCACATCTCCATCTGGGCTGGTACCTCTCCCCAAGGACAGATTTCCCAGTCTTAGGAGACATGCATTATTTGAACAGAGACAGAAGAGCCTGAATTCTATTCACAGAACTTTGTTTGAACCTTGGAGGCGGGGTACTTAGCCTAGCCTCCAGTATTTTCTTTGGGTTCTTTTTTCTTTCATTGGTTTTGGGCAAGTTGGATGGAGAATCATAAACAAGGCAATAGGCCAGCTTCTAAATCTAATCAAAATAAATAATCAAAATAAATCTTTTGAGCATTTACTATTTATGAAATACTAGGGGAAGCATATAAAGTAGTTGAAGATACAGGCTCTGTACTAAAGATGCCTAGGGCTAACAAAAAAGCTGTTAGAGGTGGTCTCTGTGAGTTTGTTTGGTCACGCTAGAGATGAAACAAATCTAGAGGTTGAAGGGAAGGGACCTTTCACATGGGAGGACAGAGCACAGGACAGCATCCTAGGTGCAAAGAATGGAGTGGATGGAGTAGGAGTGAGCTGTGATCATATCTGGTGAAATGGCAGACTCCTCAGACCAGAACAGAGGGGAAAGGGAAAGAGTTACAGAGGGTTTTGGACGTCAGACAAATGAATTTGGACAGCATTCTTGAGAAGTCGTGGCCTACTGAAGTGTTCTGGATCAGCAGAGCGACGTGACATAAATGTGCTTGAGGAGGATTAATTTGGTACCAACACATAGAACTGATGGAGGCAGGGAACTGGAAGTTAGGAGGTTATTATGGCCACATGAGAATGATATAATGAAAGCAGATTGAGAGAAATGAAATGGAGGGAAGACATTGTTGCTGGGAAAAAGGAGTGCTAAGATTCAGTGAGTAATGATAGGGGGGAAGAAAAAAAATGAGCAGTTTTGACCTTGGGTGGTTAGATTTCTCCATCCTGAATGAGGATAGGAAGAGGACGAGTGTTAGAGGATAAACAGTTTCAAAGAAGTTGGTATCTACATAGAAACGTCCAGCAGCCATTATGAACATATGGGACTGGAAACATGAAGAAGCAAGAGCAGGAAATAAAGGCCTGAAACTCATCAGAACACAGATAATAGAACTAGTGCCCTGAAAAACAATCAGCTTGTTTGGAGCAGAGAATAGAGAGCTTGCAGAGACCGTTTTGAGTGATAATGTGAGCAGCAAATGGGGTTGAAGTAGGGAGGGGTTCCGTCAATGAAGACAAAGGAGCAGTGGTCAGACAGGTGTGAGCAACATCGTATTTGGATAATTCCATAGATTTCTAGGAAATAGAACATGAAGGACTGGTCATTGATAATTTTGTAACTGTATCGACTCATTGTATACCCTGAAATTAACCAAGGCTCATTTTAAGATTGTGGAATTTGAGACTTTGTACTCTACGGTTCTGCTGTGGATTTTCAAACTCACCATTTCCTGCCATCCCCATTAGATAATGAAGTCAGTATTTTTGTTGTGTAGCTTATTTCAACTTGAGAACTTCAGTTGACCTTTCCTTTTCCATCGGCACAGTTAGAAGGTGGTGCTAATAGAGCCAGCAGATATTTACTAAGCAACCTACTATATGTGAAAGACCCATAAATAGGGGCTGGACAAACCCCTTATTCACAAAGATTCTCCCTTTTAATGCAAAAGGTAAGCATTACAAATGTTTAAGTAAATCACATGCAGGCTGGAAAAAGTCTTAAATCTAACTTATGGAGTTAATGGTGCCAAGTTGCTTGTTTTTATAAGCACAAGAGCTTTTTAAAGCTATCACTCTGGCTACGCCCATGAGGTTCCATGGTCCCCTCAGACTTTGTTGCATGACATCTGGTACTTTACTGCCTTAGAGCTAAGAAGAAATACCACGCGTGCCATTTTCTTTGATTCAGTGTTTCCAAATGCTTCCCTTTCCACTTGGTCTTTCTGTTAATGGTAATATTCTTCAAGGATTTCAGACATTGAAGGTCTGGTGTTAATAGACAATTTTTTTCATTTTAAGAGGGACTATACAACCACAATTTGACCATTAGCTTTAACGAAGTTTTAAAGAGAGGGATCCACCCAATGATGGAGTTTTTGCACAAAGTATATGCCCTTTGACTAAAGATTAGGACACAGCCTATCAGGACACAGAGAATCAGTTGCAAATTAAAGTGGCTCAGGGTAACCCTCTATGGCAAGGCTTGTATGCTACTTTAGCAAAAATTCCTTATCAAGGGGTGCCTGGGTGGCTCAGTGGGTTAAGCCTCTGCCCTTGGCTCAGGTCATGATCTCAGGGTCCTGGGATCGAGCCAGGGAGCCTGCTTCCCCCTCCCTCTCTCTCTGCCTGCTTGTGATCTCTCTCTCTGTCTGTCAAATAAATAAATAAAATCTTAAAAAAATTCCTTATCAAGGATCCTAGTCTGTGAAAACTGAAACTCCACAAACATGTTTGAATTACATACATATTGCTAGCTGTGCAGGAGGGCTTAGCATTAAGAGGTATTTCCATTGTAGGGACATTACAAATGTTTGTTGTCTTCCCTGCCTGTTGACAGGCAGCTCAACCTTATATGATAAACTTCATCTGTAGTTCACAAACACTAGTGTACAGAGGAGATGGTTCAGAATCCCTTGGCTATCATTTTTTAAAAGATTCCTGGGCTTAGTTTCTGGATATTCTGATTCTTGTAGATTCCAGGGTATGCATAGGGTATATATGCATTTATTTGATTTGCAGGTAATTCTGATGAGCAATCATGTTTAAAGTCTGCTCATTTCTTCCTAGATGTATTGTTTTATGACTGGGAGATTCTGTGAAAAGTAGGCTGTGTTCCAGACTGAGTGTACATTTTCCATATGCTAAACATGGGCATAAATGCACTGAAACTTCTCAAGTGAAGATTGATGGCCCTTTTTTAGGGGGCCATAGCTGACATACTAATTTATGATCTTCTAAATTTTTTTTATTTTTTAAAGATTTTTTTATTTATTTATTTGACACAGAGAGATTACAGGTAGGCAGAGAGGTAGGGGGAGAGAGAAAGGAAGCAGGCTCCCTGCTGAGCAGAGAGCCCGATGCGGGGCTCGATCCCAGGACCCCGAGATCATGACCTGAGCCGAAGACAGAGGCTTAAACCACTGAGCCACCCAGGCGCCCCATAATTTATGATCTTCTAAACTTGGTATATAACTACAGCAAAATGTAAGAAGTGCAGAGGAAACATTATCTTGTCCTAGGAGGACCTTGGAGCATTTAATAGTTCCCTATTTCCTCAACAGGTGTTAGAAGAGATTAGGTAATCCAATAATATATCCATGGCATGTAAGTCAAAACAGAACCTGGATTTCTCTTTTCCTAGTCCAATTACTATGAAATACATAATTAGGTGGTCAAATGAAATCTCCCACGTTGGTATCATTTTACTGGGATAGGAAGAAGATAATCTCTCTAAAAATGCCCTCATCTCCTCCCTACCTCCTAAGAATTAACATCCCAGAGAAACAGCCCTACAATGCAAAAGCTAATTTTTAAAAATCATGCATATGACTCTAAAGCTTTCTATTTTCATTTAACCTATCATACATATTCCTCTAGGTCAGTGTGTGTCCATAACTCTTTCTTTGTAATAGCTTCATAATATTCCATACCATAGACTTCTCTTGACTTACATCTTGATTTTTCCAATGGATTTACTGGTGGACTTCCAGTTCTCAGTTTTTTTTTAATCCCTACATCAATGCTGCAATAAATATCCTAATGCACACTGTTAGGGTCCATGATCAAAGGAACAAGATTGATGTCATGCGAAAGTCGAGCAAAGCTTTATTTCGCGCCAAGCAGAGAAAATCCAACCGACCAGTCGGGGCCATCTCTTACAAAGAGGCGACAACAACCAGGACACCAACCACGAAGACGACGCTCCTAACTCCACTACCCGACCACGACCCTAGCCAACAAGGACCCTAGCTGACCACAACGCCCCCGGCGGCGCTGCTCCCCGACGAGCCTGCCCCTCAATGACTCCCCTACCCGAGGACTACCCTTCCCGACCACAACGCCCCCGGCGGCGCTGCTCCCCGACGAGGCCGCCCCTCAATGACTCCCCTACCCGAGGACTACCCTTCCCGACCACAACGCCCCCAGCGGCGCTGCTCCCCGGCGAGCCCGCTTCCTCACGACTCCCCTACCCGAGGACTACCCTTCCCGACCACAACGCCCCCGGCGGCGCTGCTCCCCGGCGAGCCCGCTTCCTCACGACTCCCCTACCCGAGGACTACCCTTCCCGACCACAACGCCCCCGGCGGCGCTGCTCCCCGGCGAGCCCGCTTCCTCACGACTCCCCTACCCGAGGACTACCCTTCCCGACCACAACGCCCCCGGCGGCGCCGCTCCCCGGCGAGCCCGCTTCCTCACGACTCCCCTACCCGAGGACTACCCTTCCCGACCACAAGGCCCCCGGCGGCGCCGCTCCCCGGCGAGCCCGCTTCCTCACGACTCCCCTACCCGAGGAGGCCGCTCCCGGTCGACGAGGCCGCTCCCGGTCGACGAGGCCGCTCCCGGTCGACGAGGCCGCTCCCGGTCGACGAGGCCGCTCCCGGTCGACGAGGCCGCTCCCGGTCGACGAGGCCGCTCCCGGTCGACGAGGCCGCTCCCGGTCGACGAGGCCGCTCCCGGTCGACGAGGCCGCTCCCGGTCGACGACTACCCCCACGCTGCAGCCCAGACTAAGCTTTATAGAGGTGGTTGAGCCCAGCCCACACACAGATGGCCAATGAAATTGCAGCATACAGGGAAACCTGCACAGTCATGCTCGGACAGCAATACAGGTGGCCAATTGAATTCCAATTCACCATAGCAAATATATGCGCACCCCACTGTTTGGATGTCTCCATCCAGCCTGGCCCGCCCCTATATCCGGGGTTTGCAAGTAAATTCCTCCGGGTGGGGCAGGGTCAATCCAAGCTTGCAATGAAATGGCTCCCTCTGGCTAACCAGGCCCTTACACGCGCTAACTTTTTGGACAGATGATTTCTATGAATAAGATTGATTTATGCAAAGGTGCAAGAATCAGAACTCTTACTAGATTCTGCGGGATTATTTTCTGAGGAGTTAGTAGCAATTTCACATTTCCATTATCACTGTGAGTTGTTTTTTTTCTACAGCCTCATCAACATTAGTGAAACTCCAAAAAATTGAAAAATGATCAATCTTCTATTTGAAAAATAGCTTTTTGTTGCTTTAATTTGCATTTCTCTGGGAATGAACTATACCTTTTTGTGTATGTTGGCTCTTTGTCTGCCCATTTCTGTAAAAGGCCCTCTAGGATAAAATAATGTTCCTCCTCACACCAGGTACAAAGAAAATTCCATGTAAGGTCCAAAGACAGCAAAGCCAGAAGGGGGAAAAAAATAACATTGTATAATTGAGTGGAAGAGCTACTTGACATTTTAAACAAGATATATCCAAAACTGCAACAAAGGAGGAAGAATTAAGGTAAAGTTGACTTTATAACCATTAAAATTGTTTATATTGTCTTTTGCCTGACAGAAAAAGTCAAAAGACAAATTATATCATATACATGACAGACTTTTAACAAAGGATTAATATCCCTGAATATGGTTTTCTCAAAAAAATGGATACAAAATACACAAAAGAAAAAAAAATAGCAGTGATATTTTTTCCACCCCGTTTTGAAGATTCTTGTGTTTGAAGCCTATTGAATGGGAGGTGCATTTCCTCCTAAACAAGGTTCTCCCATAGCCATCTGTTCTCTGCCTATCGAGTCTCTTGGCATTTGGGTCTGATTTCCTCAGGTGGGAGTGTTGCCTTTGGTAAACCTCACATGCTGATCACATCTTGTTCCTTTTGTCTTCCTTCCAGCCTTCCCTCTGCAGCACTGTAGCAAACTCACAGCAGTTGAGCTGCCTTTTAAAGTCAATAGCTAATATTCAGAAAATTCTGTGTACCAGGCAAAGAGCTCTACTGAGTACCATTCACAATCTCGGGTGTACCCTATAATGGGAGAATCACATCCAGTTCTATAGTTTAGAAACCGAGTTTAGGAAAGGCTCATGTCTTGCTTTATTTACAGCAGAATTTAAAGCACTTCCTTGTAAGTTACTGTAGGTGAGGAACACCTGAGAGAGTTCATGAGAAAGTACTTTGTAAAGTCTCAGGTACTCGACAGTAACCTATCAGGCTAGATTTTCCTTTAAAACTGGTTAAAAATAATCTGTGATCAGAAGAAGCATAACATACCTCTTGTTCCTTATCCCCTACTTGGAGACAGCACATTTCTCACCAGCTGCCATTTGCTAGAATAGCTGCTTCTAGGAAATCGGCATCATTCAAAGTCCTGCCTTGAACAACATCCTCAGAAAGACCTCTCTGCCTTAATAGTTTTTCCTGAGTAAGTAGCACTCTGTGCTACTTCTCCTTTATAACAATTACAGTTCTAATTAATGTCTGCCACCTGGACTTCAGTGCAAACTCACTGAAAGCACGAACCACATTTCTTGTGGAATAGTTAGCTCTATGCTAGGTGCATAGACAAACATTCGAAATGAAAGTCACAGCATTTTACATCATACCCACTGTACGAATCTAATTGTTATTGTTTGTTCACTTATATATTATCTATCTCCCTTATGAAAATATGGGCTTCACAAGAATAAGTGCTTTGCCTTCCTAATTTCTAGTCCTTTATATTCTTAACACTGGAACTTGGGACATATAGGTGCTCAATGAGAATTTGATAAGTGAATACTGGTCTCTGTATAGGCTGTTGTTGGCTGACTTAATGGAACTTTGAGATCGCCACCTTCCATTTTCAAAGTTCCATGATTGACTGTTGTGAGTACTCCTGGTTTCTACATACAGTAGCCCTCCCCCATCCCTTCTGCCCTGCTCCGACCCTTCTCCATGATTCCAGTTACCTGCAGTCATCTGGTCTTGAAGCAGATAATCCTCCCACCAAATTATCAGATAAATCAGTAATATTCTAATGCTGCCTTCACAATGCCTGGTAAACCCCACTTCAAGGTATCACGTAGGGATGTCATCTCATATCACAAGAAGAGGGAGTACAGTACACAACATTTTGAGAGACCACACTCACCTGACTTGTCATAATATACTATATATATAATTGTTCTGTTATTGTTCACCTCTTATTGTGCCTAACATATATCCAAATTTATCACGGTATGCATATATATAATGGGTTCAGTGCTATCTGTAGTTCCAGGCCTCACTGGGGGCCTTGGAACATACCCCAACAGGTAAAGTAGACTCCAGCATTTGAGTTATCTACAGTTCTATTTATTATCCTATATTATATTACAAAACATACACAAAATTAAAGGATGAGAAAATGTTTGAGATCTGTTATATCTTTTTTTTTTTTTTCTGGGTGACAGACTTATCCAGAGTTACAGGACAATCAGCCACAAAGTTAGCTGCAAAGCTAATCTTTTGCAATATTCTTTTGCAATATTATTTAAGCAAAAGCCTGTGTTTAAAGGCAGAGGTCTCCTTAGTCAAGGTACTAGAATGTATGAGAGAGGGGCAAAGAAAAATGATTTGCAGGTGATTGAAAAGTGGTTTTATTCAGTTCTTTTTCTAGTTTCCAGGTTGAAGTTCCTGGTGAGGGAGATAATCACACATTCATAGATCAGAGGTGAAATCTACTCAAAAAGTGAGAAGTTCAAAGTACTGAGAAGTCAAATAAAAATTAGGGATGTGGAGTTTTATCAGACAGTGGAGTAGCAACAGAAAATTTATGCAGACAAACTTTCCTTTCAACACATGCCCCACAGAGACAAGATGAAATAACCCTTAATGTTCAACCTGGACTAGGTTCTGATTATCACTACTACGGTAGCTTTAAAAAGAAATTGATGGTGTAGGAAACTGCTAGCAAATATTTTTCTGGACTTTCTTCAAGACATAATGGGTTAGCTCAGTCTCAGAAAAATATATGTAATAGAGGAACAGACTATAAGCATAATGGAGTCTCCCTCTAGTCTTCAAATGCATGTCCTGACTCATTGTATTAACTTTCGAATGAAAAAAGATCGAAATACAAATTTATTTGTAGTGTGGTATGGCAACCACAGAATTTCTATTTGAAAATCTACTTAAACAACACAACAGCATGATGCTGGTTGTGCCTGGTATTTTGCCAACCTGCAAAGTCATAAACCCTGCTCCTGTGTTTTCTAGTTTCCTTGGTATCTATGGGACACATAGCAAGGCAGCCACTTTGGCCATTTAATGCTTCGTTAGAATACTCAATCTCAAATTTTGCTCAGAACTAAAAAATTGAGCGCGTTTGTTTTTCTTTTCAGTCATTAGTTTGGTATTGAGTGCTGTATTATTAAATTACTGGCTTCTGATTCATATTTGCAATGCTTCTGGAACACTTGGCATAACAGAAGCTGAAATCCTTGCAATAGTGTTGACTTTTGGAGGGGGGGATACCATGGGGTTTACACATTTTAAAAATTTCTCTGAATACAAAAGTTGTTCATTCCTCATGTAGAATTAGTAAATAATGTAGGAAGAAAACAAGACCCCCTAATGCTGTCTCTTGGTCATAATAATCACTTAATATTTTAGAGCATTTCCCCCCACCAGATAGCTAACCATATCATTTGTAAGGAATCATGAACATAAGCTGTTAATGCAGTTTTGTGTCTGGTTTTCTTAACATTTCATATTGTATCTTGAGCACTAATATAGTAGGCATTTATAATGGGCACAGATTTCATAATATATAAGTAACCCTTCTTGTTGAACCTAGATGTAGTGTTCCACATTTTTATAAAATTGGTGATAAACATCTATCCATCTACTTTAAGTCTTTGCCCACACTTCAGATAATTCCCTTAGGAACGCTTCTTAGAAATTAAACTGCAGAGAATATTAGTGTTGAAAATAGCTTATGTTGGAGTTTATGTGTCTGTCTCGGTCTGTCCTCAGCACTTTACGTATATACATTTAGTATTAGTTCAATTTTACAGATGGGGGAAACTGAAGCACAGAGAGATTAACTCAAAGGTCATAGGGTAAGTGAAAAAGCTGGGATGCTACCCCAGGCTATTTGAGGCTGGAGCTGGTGCTCCTGACCCCTGTGCTGTATGAACTCTCTAATCACTTAGGTAAACATGACCTTCGCAGGTCATCCACATTAGACTTGGAAGTAATAGACCACCTACTTGAACCCCTGGACCCTACAGAAAGTAAGGCCTAGAAAGATTAAGTGACAAAGTCAAATCGCTGGTGGCAGATCTAGGTTTTACATCTTGACTCCTCATCCTGCAGTCCAAACACTTGTTATTCCAAGGGTGACCCATGAACCACAGCATCAGCCCCACCTGGGAGCTTGTTAAAAATGCAGAATGTCAGGTCCTACCCCCAACCCTCCTGAAGCAGAATCTGCATGTTAACAAGATCCTCTGGTGATTCCTTTGCACATTAAAGCTCGAGAAGCTCTGGCAATACACTGTAAACTTGATACATCTTGGTACTTCAATGGAAAATCTGCATGTAAACAGCTAGTATTTCCACAGCATGAAAAAAAAAAGTCATTTTTCAGTTAGTTAAAGCTTTTATGAGGTTGAAGCATATGAAACTGCTGTTATTTTAGAGAAAACATTTAATATTGGCAACTTAGTGTGGCTCAACTTCTATGGGTGGAAAGATAACAATAATAAAACAGGTATTAGTTTGAGTAGAGATTGAACTTGAAGTGGATGAGGTTCTTTATTTCCAGTGAATATACATGTTAGTCAGGAAGAAAACACAATTAAACAATGACATTGTAAATTGGTAAGTGCTACAGGAGAGCATTCTGAGAGCTTTGGAAGAAGGCAAGTGATGTTCTGGAAAATAAACATGGAAAATCATTTGCTTCTGTTAGTGGCAAAAAAGGAAGGCATACAAGCCTTAGTCAAAGTATTATATGGACATCCTCAGAAGCTTCGCAGAATCGGATTTAAAACAATTGGTTAATGGGGCCCCTGGGTGGCTCAGTGTGTTAAGGCCTCTGCTTTCCGCTCTGGTCATGGTCCCAGGGTGCTGGGATCAAGCCCCACATCGGGCTCTCTGCTTGGTAGGGAGCCTGCTTCCTCCTCTCTCTCCCTGCCTGCCTCTCTGCCTGCTTGTGATCTCTCTCTGTCAAATAAATAAAATCTTAAAAAAAATAGATAAAAATAAAAATAAATAAAACAACTGGTTAAGTATATAAGGTGTTCCACAAAGTTTGGTAGCTATGACTTGCCACTTGAACTAAGAAAGTAAGGACCATGTTGTCCTTTAATGGTCATAGTAGTTAATGAGAGTTTACAGGTCTCACCCTTTAGGGTGTACGATTTTCATGGGCCCCACTTTGGCCGTTTCTCTTTTTTTGAAGTTAACATTTTCAGGTTCGGTGAAGTGAAGAACTGGCTTCCATTACACTATGAATGAAGAGAACAATCTTATGAGTAATATTTAAAGATGTACTTTTTTTTTTACCAGAAGCTGTGAATAATCTATAAGCAAGCAGTATGTGTAAATATAAAAACTTTGGTTAAATATTTTCCATTCTCAAGTCCTTTTAGGTATCTTGCTGTTCTAGAAATGAGATTGCGAATACAGATTTTGCATCTTTACAGTAGTTGGCTTAGAAGTACTAAATTTGGGGGGAGATGGTTGAATTGTTAATAATTCCACTTTACCATCCATCTTTTTCTTACAAGGTTCCCTTTTTTAGAAAGAACTGACCTACCAGTTGTTGGGCCCATAATGAGGTACAATAATGTTCAAAGCAGTCCTAAGAGCATGAGAAGGAAAGTATCTGAGACCAAAATTGGGTAATCATTGGAGTGATACATGAAATGCATTGAGCAGGGAGAAAGTGACATGAGGGTGGGATAGATCGCACATAGGTACATACAGCTGGTAGCTTTCAATATTCCCCACATCCTCCCTGCAGGCCTGAGGGGCAAATGGCCTCTAGTTCTCACTACCATCTTTATTTTTATGAAATCTAGTCTGGTGAAACTGCCTTCAAATGTCAGAAGTTTGATTCCTAATGTATTCATTTCCTCCCTTGCCTGCCTTCTCCCGCCCTTCCCTCACATCCTTCTAAACTTTTACCAAATCTCCCAAATACTATCTGGGCACTGGGAGAATATAAAAGAAGAGGAAGATCTAGCACCTTACTCACAATTTGCTTGTAAAACAACTTTCTTCCTGGAATACCAAAGATAGGACAGCCACAAAAATCTATTAATACCCAGCAGTCGGTTGTGATTGTAAAAAAGGACAGATAGAGTACTATGGGATCACAGAGTGGGGAGCAATGACAGCTGTTGGTGGGATCAAGGAACTCCCACCTGAGGAGTGCTGTTTGAACTAGCTCATGAAAGGCAGGCAGGCTCCAGAGAGGGAGAAGGAGGGATTCCCCAGAAATGCATGCCACAGAGACAAAGGCCCAGAGGAGCAGGTGGAGGGGATTTGGGGGATGTTTTGCACTGTAAAGAAAAAGGAAATAAAGGATTTATTTATTTATTTATTTATTTATTTATTTATTTATTCTGCAGGGGAGGAGCAGAAAAAGAGAGTAACTATTCCCTTCAATGGCTCTGCTCCAGCCATGGCATGAGAACCACAGGGTTCTCAAACTTTAAGCTCACATTACCTGAAAGGCTTGTTAAAGTCTTTCTTGTGAGGTCCACCCCTGGAGTTCCTTATGTGGAGGGGGTTGTGGGCAGGAACATGTGTAGCCTGAGAGTCCGCATTTCTGTGACATTCCCAGATGATGCTGGTGCTTCTGGTCTGAGAACCACTGTCCAGAGATATGGCCAACAAGCTCCCATCCCACTTGCTATTTCTTCTGCATGGAAATTTCTACCCCCAGATAGTCACATGGCTCCTGGCCTCAGTTTGTTCTTCTCATTTTTTCTCCTGACACTCTATTCCTGGTCTATGCTGTACCTTCATAACCCCTATCATATCTTAACACTATCGTGATTTTTTTTATCACCCATTAAGATATAAATCCCATGAGGGACAGTTTTGTTGCCTTAAAGCAGTGCTGTAATTCCTAGCACCTAAATTTCTGCATTTCTAGACTTTAAAATACCATTGGGCACATGGTAGGCACTCAAATAGTGTTGACTTGCACCAAAGAATAAAATGCCTAGGAATAAGTTTCAAATGCAAAGATACTCCATGCTCATGAATTGGAAAAATACTGTTAAAGTATCTATAATACCCAAAGCAATCTACAGATTCAGTGCAATCCCTATCAACATGCCAACAACATTTTTCACAGAACTTGCATACTAAAGTTTGTAGAACCACAAATGACCCCAAAAAGCCAATGCAATCTTGAACAAAACTAGAGATACTGGTGCAGCCACAATCAAGGTTTCTCAAAAAGTTAATAAAAATTAAGTTAATTAACTTAATTAACCATAAGACCTGGTAATTCTACTAGAGATATACTCAAGGAAAACAAACACAATAATTTGAAAATATATAGGCATCCCTATGTTATTACAGCATTATTTACAGTAGGCAAAATATGGAAACAACAAGTGTCTACCAATAGATGAATAAAGATGTTGTACACACACACACACACACACACACACACACACACAGACACGCACACACATACACACACGGATATTATTCAATTGTAAAAAAGGGAGGAGATCCCGCCATTTACAACAACTTGGATAGACCTAAAGGTTATTATGCTAAGTGAATTAAATTAGAGAAAGACCATATAATATCATTTATGTGTGGAATCTAAAAAATAAAACCAACAGAAACAGACTCAAATACAGACAACACATAGAAGGTTGCCAGAGCAGAGATGGGTAGGGGAAGGGGCGTAAGGAGTGAAAGGGAGTGGGAGATATGGACTTCCGGTTACGGAATGAGTAAGTCATGGGGATGACAGGAACAGCATAGGGTAATAGTCAATGATATTGTAATAGATTCTGTGATGTCACGGGGATGACAGGAACAGCATAGGGTAATAGTCAATGATATTGTAATAGATTCTGTGATGTCACGGGGATGACAGGAACAGCATAGGGTAATAGTCAATGATATTGTAATAGATTCTGTAATAGATTCTGTGATGACAGCTACACTTGTGGTGAACTTAGCATAAGGTATAAACTTGTCAAATCGCTATGTTGTACACCTGAAACTAATGTAACCATCAACTATACTTTGGGGGAAAAAATTAGTGTTGACTTGATAAAGGAGATATTGTCTTGGAAAGAGAGGTGGGCCTGGGACTCATATAGATTGAGTCAGAGAGGATGGAAGACAAGATAACTCAGGCCATACACCACATTGACTCCATCTTAAGGACACACATCTTTGGTTTTATTAGTAAAAAGTTTGGGGTCAGGGGTAGTAAGGAAGGAGAGTGAGGTAGAGTAAGAGCTTTAAGTAACTGCAGAGTTTCAGAACAGCTGCTGTGAAGGCCAACTATATTCTAAGGGAATAAACACCCTCATTTAGGGCAGAGGAAAAACCAGTCAGACTATACTTCTCTCTGAAATGCTGAAGTAGTCTTTCTATCTGATATTATATTAAGAGGATTTCCTACTTGTCACTTGCAGTCATTCCCTTTTCCTGACACATAGAGGCCTTAAAACTCCTATAGGGGAGCCC
This sequence comes from Meles meles, assembly GCF_922984935.1. Lineage (NCBI taxonomy): Eukaryota > Metazoa > Chordata > Mammalia > Carnivora > Mustelidae > Meles > Meles meles. Next base: position 78,570,040 of record NC_060066.1, read on the forward strand.
AGTTCTTCCTGTGTCCTCCTTTCTGCCCTGTAAGTCAAGGGCATAGAATACAGTTTCCAGCAGCAAGTTTTTACTCCAAACAGCCTGCTATACAGGGTTGTCCCAAATCCCTCTAACCTTCCATATGTTTAGCAATTTTGATGCCAAATCTATTGCTACTACATCATACACACATTATATACCTTCCATGGAAACATGATTGATATGGTCAGTCCTATTATAGTCTCTTACTAGAAACCTTGTGTCTTCATTATGTCCACAAAAATCACAAATAGGAACTTAGACATTTAGAGGATTCATAAATTAGTCCCATTAAGATGGAAATCTAAAAGATAGAGGAGGGATGTGAAAATATGGCAAATGAGGTCACCTGTATAGGTTGTCAGATTCTTTAAGTGCAAAAATAAGCTCATCTGGTGATAAAATGTGATACCCTAGTTGTAACATTTAGCAACCCTCAATCTAAGACTGAAATGCTATACAAATACACACTGTGTGTGTCAAAAGTCAAGAGTAGGAAGAGGGTTGTTGATCTAATGTAGTTGCATTTACATTCTCCCCCCTTCTCCCCTGCCCCAGTTTAGATCACTGGATTAAGATCAAAGCCCTCAAGGTTGCTGGAGGGAAAGGATAATTGGATGATGGGTATTAAACAGAGCCCTTGATGTAAAGAGCACTGGGTGTGGGGCGCCTTGGTGGCTCAGTGGGTTAAAGCCTCTGCCTTCAGCTCAGGTCATGATCCCAGGGCTCTGGGATCGAGCCCCGCATTGGGCTCTCTGCTCTGCGGACAGCCTGCTTCCTCCTCTCTCTCTGCCTGCCTCTCTGCCTACTTGTGATCTCTGTCTGTCAAATAAATAAAATCTTAAGGAAAAAAAAAAGCACTGGGTGTTAAGTGCAATTGATGAATCATAAGATTCTATCCCTGAAACTAATATAGTATGTTAACTAAATTGAATTTTAAAGATTTTTTAAAAAAGCCCTCAAGAGGCAGAGACTCTTCTGCTCTCTGCTTTGGAGATTCCTAACCCTGCCTGGAACATAGGATTGGTGGTAAGGCATACGTTGGTTTGGCTGGTACTTGGTAAGTGTGGTACGATGAGGGAAGATGGGACTGGAAAGATGGAGAGGATGGTGTACCTCCAGTCCTGAGGGAATTGACAGGAGGAGGGAAAAGGGAAGCCCATTCATTTGGCTCAGACAACGTGAAGACATTTTAACAGAACTTTTAATTTCCCAGGAAGATGAAAGTAATCAGTTTTGTAATAGGTTATCTACATGAGAGACTTTCCAACTAATATTAGACATAATAATATACTTAACACTGATATTATATTCCAATTTATAAATTTTGTAAGAGATTTGGTAACATTAGAGGAAGCAATGTGTAGGAATCCTCTGTACAGTAACTCTAAAATTTAAGTTTAAGAAAACAAAACTGAGCGACGCCTGGATGGCTCAGTGGGTTAAAGCCTCATCCTTCTGCTCAGGTCATGATCCCAGGGTCCTGGGATCAAGCCCTGCATTGGGCTCTCTGCTTAGCAGGGAGCCTGCTTCCCTTCCTCTCTCTCTGCCTACTTGTGATCTCTGTCTGTCAAATGAATAAATAAAATCTTAAAAAAAAAGAAAACTGATAAATCATCTTTTATAAGGTCCTTTATCTACTATGTCTTCATAGGGCTAGGTTTTTGTTTTGTTTTGTTTGTTTAGGAGAGAGGCCAGCTAGCTTCCTCTCTCTTCAGACACCTAACTCCATTTCTTATCTATAGTCTTATTCTTTTTCCTACCACCTGGCATAAAACATGGTCATACTCCTCTATCTTAAGTAGTAAAAACAAGAACAAAACCCTTTCAACTATTTATCAACTCTCCACTCCGACTTCATGGATAAGCTTCTTTAAATTATGGTCTACACTCACCGCTAATGTCCTCACATCCCATTTGTTCTTCAACCGACCCTGCTCTGGATTTCCCTCACCATTTCACTAAAAGCACCTCTGATGATAATACAACTGAGATCTTGAATGGCCAAGCCAATGGATATCACTTTGTCATATTTAATGTGACTGGCCTCACCTTTCTTGGATCTTACTCTCCTGGGTTTCTTTCTAGTACTTTCTACTAGTTTCTCTGGCTCTCCCTTCCCCCATTGTTCTATCGTGGTTTGAGTTCTTTATTTTTAATGTAATCAGTGCTTCCTAGATGCCCCATCCTACACTCGATGGTTTTAAGAAGGCATACATCAGTTCCTGGAATCAATTCCACAGTCTAGATATCTTGAGCTTCAGAGCCATCTATCCAGTTGGGTACTTTATAAATCCCTCAAACTACACAGAGCTGAAGCAGTACTTACCCTCTCTGCAAAGAGCTCAGTTCTATTAATCCTAAGAATCATTTTACACTATTTCCTCCTTTGTCTCCTCTTCAGTTACCCAATTGTGAAAATTCTACCTGTTAAGTATTTCTTTAATTGGTTCCGTCCTTTCCCTTTGATTGTTACTGCCAGAAACCAGGCTCTACCATGTTATTACCATGATCACTATAATATCCCAGTCTTTTGTCCCCAATTATTAGCCTTCAAGTCTTCCCTTCTCAATGATGGGAAAGGAAATTTTCCTTGGGGAGCAGGGAAAGAAAGTAATCTAGATTTTGATTTTTTTTTTAAATTCTTGACAAGCATCTAATCACCCCATGCACATGGGCTGCTCTTTTATCTGTAGTCCCAGACTAGCAGAGGGCCAGATATGCTACAAATATTTATAGAAATGTAATTAAATCCTCCCTCATTAAACACTTCTCAGCCTTGCCAAGGCTGAGAAGTCATTTTATTTCATCCCCAATAACCCTAAAGAATAAGAAAGAGTAAGATTTCTGGATTCACCAAACAGTGTTAACTATAAGGACTACTTCAAACTCAGCTGACCTGGGTTTTAGTCCCACTCCACCAGCTCTGCAATTTTTTTTTTTTTTTGAGTTCTGCTTCCTCGTGTATTAAAGAAAGGGACTGAGCTCTAATTTTGTGGTCTTTATTTTCTGATTCTATGACTTAAATACCACTTACAGAATAAAAATACACATTTTGAATCTGTGTCAAGTACACAATTCTAAAAGCCCATTTGGATGGATTGCTTCTATAGGAGAATGGAATAGAAGGGAAAGTAGATTGGTAATCATTAAATGTCAGAGTGACCACTGGGAGAAGCTGCTAGTTATTTCCTAGTATGTTTCCCCCAAGCCATACTCACCATTCCCAGCCATTATTTCATAGCCTCCCATGCATCTAAATCTATCTAAATCTGGCCAGTAGGGAGTGATGGTGAAGGATTTTTCTCTTAAAGGAGAGGGACCAACACTTTCCATGGTCCTGCTGGTCGGACCTCAAGAGCTAGACTCACTGAACCACATTTGGGAGTTGAGTGTTGAGCATGGTAGAGACACAGGACAGAGTTCATTTCTCTGGCACTACCAACTATACCTGCTTGTATTTCTACATGAGAAAGAAATTTCTTGTTCAAACCATTGAGATTTGGGGTTGTTATAGAAAAAGAACAAAAACAAACCAGCAAACCCACAACCCAACAGTATTCTTAGCAAAAAATACTAATATTTTATTATTTTCAAAGTACACTGGGGAGATGGTAATTTTGTTGAAGCCATTTTAAAGTTTGCTTGAACCTTTAATAAAATAATTTATGAAATTTACTATACTACCCAGAACAAGCTACTTGAAAACTTCATATTCTACATTCCACTTTATTAAGAAACTAATGCCCAGAGGCAGACTGGAAAAGGTATTTGTTTGGCAAAGCAAATTCTAATCCTATGAACCAGTTATCTACTGAGGGATCATAGTGAAGACTAGAACAGTTCACAAGACAACTTTATTTTCTGATCAGCAGTTCCATTTACACAGACTAAAAGACTTATGCATTTGTAGCTTTCACAATATAAAATTATGGAATAGTAACATCCTTCACTACTTTTCAGGAAGTGGAAGTGACCATGTTTAACGGTATTACCCAGAATGTATCCTGGTGCCATAAAATAAAGTCTTCATTATCAGACTGGGCTCCAAGAAGTGGCCCAGAAGCAGATAAAACACTCCTCTTTCTCCTAGCTCAGTGGCAGAGGGAATGCGGATCCCTATGCCTGCCTGGGAGTTCAGGTCAGAGGAAATAGAGACCTACAGCATTGTATGCTTTTACCAAGCAAAGCAGGAGGCCTCAACACACAGAAAAGACTGTGGGGAATAAAGCTTTTGGAATAAACACCTCATAATCAGCACTTAGGAGTTGCCCTTTGAGCTAGTGCATAAGGAATACTTAAATTATTCTCCCATTAGTAAGGGCCAAGACCTCAAAGGAACTTTCCAGACAACACTGAAGAACTATTCTATAAACCACACTGACTTGTGAAGAATGGGTTTAAAAACCAAACTTAAAACCTACTGTACATCTTTCATAATTCCCTAATGCCCCTCTAGCTCACACATTCCAATCTCTCATTCATGATCTGAGATGGCTCATTCTTGCTTTAGGCCCTTATGATGAATGGGGCCTGCCTTCTTTTGTTAAAGATGGGTCAAGTCTGAAGTGTTCCCTTTCTCTGGACTACAGAGGAGTCTCAAGGCTGAAAAAGAGTGAAACAGACAGGAGAACCATAGAGTCTGATTATAGAGGCCTTGAAACCCAAGCAAAGGATTCTGGATTTGATGTAGTTAGCAATAAGAAGACAAAGTAGATTTTTGAGCAAGGGAGTAACACATGCAAAGGCTTATTTTAGTAAGATCATTTAGAATGAGAATGGAGTAGAGAGGTAGAGCCTTTAGGAGAAAGCCACCTTAATTTGGGCTATGATAAGGAAATACTGAATATGACTGGTGGCTATGCAAGGGAGAAGAGAAAGAGGACAAGGAGGAGACTTTCTATAGGAAGATAGTAAGGAACTAAATTTGCAGTCTTGAAATAAGAAGGTAGCTGAATACTCAAAGCAATGCTTATTAAAGAAGGAAACACAGTGAATAAGGCTGAATCCATGATTTACGATCTAAATCAGGACTCTGCTCAGACTGAAATGGTGTATTGCCAATTACTAGGCCAGAAGAGCAGGTGAGAACCACGCCAGTCTCAGGCAAACAGGGATTTCGAGCCATCTTACCTGAAAGGAGTTTTAACTACCACCATAGAACTCAACTCAGATTCCAATGACCACCCTGTGCTCTTGAACTCTAGCTCTGGGTTTCTAAAAGTTAGACTCTAAAAGGAAGCCACCCTTGGAGGATGAAAATAAAAAGCTGGCTCTTCCTCTGTCTCTCAGCAGCAGAGTGGTAAGTTGGAAAACAAATATGATGTCACTGAAGTTCAAGCTGTTCTGAGTCACCGTATTTCTCATAGTTGTCTGCTTTTCAATAGGTCACATCCTGATTTGGGGTCTCTTTGGTTAAAGGTTTCAAGGACCAAACTGCCTTCTTAAAAAAAAAAAAATCCTGTTCCCTTCCATTCCTAATTTTCCATATCCCTTTTCCATGAAGGACTAGTAAACCAAGGTAGGGATATACAGTATGGGTATGGGGGCAACAGGGTTAAGGATGGGGGTGTGGATCCTGCATGGACACTGACTAATCAGCATGCACCAGCTGTCTAGTGGGCCATAATCAGCCTTGCACATACATACCTATGGTCATGGGACAAAGGCAGTCCTTAGAGTTGCTCCCCTGAAATGACCACACAGTGACAGGAAAGGATTCTTCAGCATGTACAGGGCTGAGTGAGGAAGGAGTGTTCCAGTCCTCAGTGGGCACATCCAGTACCACTGGGCTCAAGTCCAACAAGGAACCCTAGTGTCAGGAAGCATGTTCACGCTCCTCCCCAGCTGAGCTATAGCAGGGCTGAGTGATCAGAACAGGCGAGGCCTGGAATAAATTTCCACTCCACACTTCTTGGTGCAGAGCTCACTAATCAATCCTCATGGTCTCTTCGTTCCACCCAACATTTATACACTGTATACTAATGTTATGTGTGGGGTTATTTACTAAACCTAGCTATCAGAGGGCATGGACTCTGTTGGTTCATGTTCTTGGCACAGAGTAATATTACTTGTTGAATGAATGAAGGCACACACCCATGGCCAGTTCCTGTGCTACTTTGTTTTTACTCATCTTCCACTTTCCATCCCTTGTGTTGTCTGCCTGCTTTTCTAATGAGGATTCACCATCAGTGACTCATCACCTAGAGAAGGGAACCACAATTAGACTTCCAGTTTTAGCTACATAATCCACTTCTTTATTACCCTGAAACTATCAGTTCCCCAAACAAGATTAAACCTTCAGTTTTCCTTAAGACCAATTATCTTCTGTATCTTAAGCGAGTGATGGAATAGGAAGTAGTTTGTTCAGTCAAGCAGAGCTAGGTTAGAATCCCAACTGTGCCCTTACAATGACCTTGGTTAGTTAGCTCTGAAGTTGGATTACCCAGTTGTACTTCATTTAGCTTAACTGTAAAATGGGGATACCCATAACTGCATTATATTGTTGATAAAGACCTACAAAATTGTTTTTACCAAAATGCAAGAAATGGGGCCGCTCCATAATTAACAAGCCTAAACCTATTAAAGGAGAAAAAGTGAGGTGGTTTAGAATTTTAACCTTGAATTGGCAACAAAGATTACACGAAGTAACTATGCCACCATGTCATGCCATCAGGTTCTTACTCACTCAAGAACGAGACAGGCAGAAAGTAGTTCCTAAAGGAAGCAAACAAAGGAATCCCAAACATAAGCAGCATTTCTGTCTTTCGTGATGAGAGAATGACCTATTTAGTAAGATGAAGTTAAAATGCCCCATTTCTGGTGGGAATGTGCTCAGACACTTCCGGTTTTAAAGAAGCTTTAGGCTTCTACAGTGATGGTAGCTGAAACATTTGAGAAACTGAAGATCGCCTTACCTGTTGATCTTCAGTTTCTCAAATGTTTCAGCTTTTTTCTCCAACTTTCACACATCCGGTAATTTATACATTTGGGACTGACTTATTATGTCACAGCCAAGGGGAAAACAGCAATGCTTCCATTGAAGAACAGAAAAATAGTGCAGCTTCCTCCAGAAAAGTTACAGTTGCAGCAAATTCTAGAAGGAGAAATTACTGCCATTGGCTCCGTTTCTTCTACATGGTGCTTAGCTAAGTGCCTGCACGTGCTCCGCTGAAGCAGGTCTGCTAATTTGGTCATCATCAAGCACCACACACTGAAATAATTAAGAACAGGGCCCCAGCTGAGTGGAGCAGTGTGGTCCTAGGTCACACGGTGTGTCTAAACCTGTGATCTGTGATTATCACATGGCCCGACACCAGACAGGAGAGTCCGTAAACTCCACAGTGGGGCCAATACCTGTCATGAATCATGGCTCCTTTGTCCAGATCTCCAAAGGCATGATGAATGACAGGATGTGAAGCCTGAACCCTGTGTGTTTAGGAGACTGATAAGCAACCCTTCTGATGTTCGCCCCTTTCTCTTTCTCCCTGGAACACAGGGGTGGAAAAATCAGGATTGTATTACCATCCATAGCCCTTATCTCCCCCAATACCTCCTCCGCCATCGTATTGTCCCCACAACTGAGGACAGGTTTTTTTGTATTGTTTTGTTTAAGTTTTCCCTGTAAGCACCATATTCAGGAGAAACAGTAAAGGCAGGGCCTAAATTCTTTATTATTTTTTAAAATTTTATTTATTGGACAGAGAGAGATCACAAGTAGGCATAGAGGCAGGCAAAGGGGGTGGGGGAAGAATGACCCTGAGATCATGACCTAAGCCGAAGGCAGAGGCCCAACCCACTGAGCCACACAGGTGCCCCAGCACTAGATTCTTTAGGAGACAAAAGGGAAGTATTTCTCTTTCCAGGGTCATACTTATAAGTTCTTCTTTACATTATTCCTAGTAAGAACAACTATGCCTTAACACACTGGACACACCTAGGGAAAAGTTTTCCTCAATTGATAGTTACAGAAAGATAAAGATTTAAGACCCTGGTTTTCCTCCTCTATAAAAAGGAATTGAATTAGATGAGCTATTTAAGGTTCTTCCTGATTTAAAATGCAGTAATATAATTTCCAGATTCAAAGAATGACCCCCTGCAAATCTGAGTAAAACAAATGTTGTAGAGTCCACAGCAAGCCTTTGGGAGAAGAGGTGCAGAGTCGCACACTGTTTCTTTTTTTTTTTTTTAATTTTTAATTTTATTTATTTGACAGAGATCACCAGTAGGCAGAGAGGCAGGCAGAGAGAGAGAGAGAGAGAGAGAGAGAGAGAGACAGAGAGGAGAAAGTAGGCTTCCCTCTAGGCAGAGAGCCTGAGGCAGGGCTAGATCCCAGGACTCTGGGATCATGACCAGAGCTGAAGGCAGAGGCTTTAACCCACTGAGCCACCCAGGTGTCCCTGCACACTGCTTCTTACACAGTCCTGTGCCTCCTTAAGAAAGACAAACACAAGAGGCGCCTGGGTGGCTCAGTGGGTTAAGCCGCTGCCTTCGGCTCAGGTCATGATCTCAGGGTCCTGGGATCGAGTCCCGCATCAGGCTCTCTGCTCAGCAGGGAGCCTGCTTCCCTCTCTCTCTCTCTGCCTGCCTCTCTATCTACTTGTGATCTCTCTCTGTCAAATAAATAAATAAAATCTTTAAAAAAAAAAAGGCAAACACAAGGTATCCTAAGCTACAGACACAGGGCAGGGGGGAGAGGGGACTAATTGTTTTTTCTCCTTCTACATTCTTCCCTTCCAAAAAAAAAACACCCAATTTTACTGTTGACTATTTTTATTTGGCTTATTTTGAGCTGGCTCATTTGCATGGCTCAGATTTTAAAATCTTTCTAATAACCACTATGCAGGCTAACAAACACACATACAAAGACACACTCTGGTCTTAATCACTGGTGAATTTCAACCCTTTCTCTCTACAATCCTGAAGGAGAAGCTCTAGTTTTCATGTCATAATTCACGTGGTACAACAGCATCCTTCTTACGCAGATACTATAAATACTGGCCACATCAAGGACAGAATCCCATTCAACACTGGTCCACAGTGGAGGGTGGCACACTATAAAAAGTGTGAAAAGCTAGACTTACGACCGCCGCATTCTCTCAGTGAGCTCGACCCAAGAGCTGGGAACTGCACACATGCTTTACTTAGGTGAGGGTGAAGTGTACAGATTCACACAAAAATCACAGATAAGAAAAAAAAAAATCTGAAGCAGACTCAAGAGCAAACCAGCCCCCTTATCCAACTAAAAGTCACACAGGAAACGAAAGTCACTCTACTCACCCAGCATAGCTGTTGTTATAAAGGCAGCCATGCCCTGCTTGCAGAATCTTCAAAAAAAGCAGGCAAAGAGGCAAAGAAAAGCAGTTGTCCGTGTCCTGGGTTTCCCGAGGCACTTCATAGTGTTGCAAGGAGAGGAGCTGAAAGTTCCCTTACAACAGTCACCCTAGGCTGGAGGTGGCTCACAGGGTCCCCTCCACATGCGCAAACCTTCTCTGGGAGGGGGTGGGGACAAAGGCTGGGGAGCAAGTAAAATGTGACACTTCTTTCCAGCCACGGTGGTGGGGGAGGGGGAGATTAAGCAGCCAATGAAGGGAAGTTGCTATTAAAACTCAAATGACAGTACAGACAAAAGGTTGATATCCAGGATCTATAAAGAACTCCTTAAACTCAATACACACAAAACAGATAATCATATCAAAAAATGGGCAGAAGATATGAACAGACACTTCTCCAATGAAGACATACAAATGGCTATCAGACATATGAAAAAATGTTCATCATCACTAGCCATTAGGGAGATTCAAATTAAAACCACATTGAGATACCACCTGACACCAGTTAGAATGGCCAAAATTAGCAAGACAGGAAACAACGTGTGTTGGAGAGGATGTGGAGAAAGGGGAACTCTCTTACACTGTTGGTGGGAATGCAAGTTAGTGCAGCCACTTTGGAGAACAGGGTGGAGATTCCTGAAGAAATTAAGAATAGAGCTTCCCTATGACCCTGCAATTGCACTGCTGGGTTTTTACCCCAAAGATACAGATGTAGTGAAAAGAAGAGTCATCTGTACCCCAATGTTTATTTCAGCAATGACCACGGTCGCCAAACTGGGGAAAGAACCAAGATGCCCTTCAACAGATGAATGGATAAGGAAGATGTGGTACATATACACGATGGAGTATTATGCCTCCATCAGAAAGGATGAATACCCAACTTTTGTAGCAACATGGATGGGACTGGAAGAGATTATGCTGAGGGAAATAAGTCAAGCAGAGAGAATCAAGTATCATATGGTCTCACTTACTTGTGGAGCATAACAAAGAACACGGAGGACATGGGGAGAAGGAGAGGAGAGGGAGTTGAGGGAAACTGGAAGGGGAGATGAACCATAAGAGACTATGGACTCTGAAAAACAACCAGAGGGTGTTGAAGGGGCGGGGGGGGGGGGGTGGGAGGTTGAGGAACCAGGTGGTGGGTAATAGGGAGGGCACGTACTGCATGGAGCACTGGGTGTGGTACAAAAACAATGAACACTGTCACGCTGAAAATAAACAAATTTTAAAAATAAACAAAAAAACCCAAAAACAAACAAACAAACAAAACTTGGTCTTGGGACGAGAAGCAGCAGCACACACAGCCCAGCCCATCACCTGAGCCTGATCCTTAATCAGGCTGCCCTAGAAGGGGCTGGGCCTCCCCTGTGCTGACTCAAGGCTGGGGTTCACTGGGTGCTGCTTCCTTTGGATAACTTCTTTTGGGTTTATTTTGTTTGTTTCTTGCTTTACGACTTTAGGCCCCTAACTTTCCTGGACAACCTTTCTCCTTTCATTACGTTCTACGGCACAGGACCCTATCCTGAACACAAATGATTTGCTTGAGGATGAGCAAAACACTTAGGCATACATAGAACATTCTGGGCTTAAGGTTCTGAGCTACCATAATGAATTTCTACACGAATTCCACATACTGAGATGCATAGTGAGTAGCCTTCATGAGTATAGGAGTAAGGATAAGGTCAGGCCCCTGAATCTGAAGAGCCAGGCTTGGTCCCAGCTCCTACCTGTATGGAGAAGGGGCAGCTGGTTTGCCGGATTTCCAGGAGCTCTCCGTATCCATTCCATGTCAGCAACACCCAGACCCTCTGCAATTTCAGAGGTTCTTATAGGGAACAAGAGGCTCCCGTGTGCTTTAGTACCTTCACTCACATTTGGAATCACTTAGGAAGCCAGACCATTTAAATCAGAATTCCTGGGGGTGGGATCAGTGCTTTAATAGGATATTGAGGTGATTCCAATATTCAGCCACCATGCTGGTCTAGAGTGGGGCTTCTCAAACTTTAACATGCGTACAAATCTAATCACCTGTGCATCCTGTTAAGCTGCCCCTTCTGATGAAGTCATTTGGGGCTGGGGCCCAAGATTCTGCATTTCTTTTTCTTACTTTTCTTTTTCTCCCTCCCTCCCTTCCTTCCTTCTTCCCTTCCTTTCTTTTTTAAAGATTTCATTTATTTGACAGAGAGAGGCACCACGAGAGAGGGAACACAAGCAGGGGCAGAGGGAAGAAGCAGGCTTCCTGCCTAGCAGGGAACCCGATGTGGTGCTGGATCCCAGGACCCTAGGATCATGACCCGAGATGAAGGCAGATGTTTAACAACTGAGCCACCCAGATGTCCCAAGATTCTGCATCTTTAAAGAGCTTCCAGGTGATGCTCATGCTGCTGGTGCATCAGTCACAGTTTGAGTAACGAGGCTTTACTTTAGAATGAGGTCTGCTTTTTCTCCTTTCTCTCAAAACAGGAGGGGGAGTGGGTAAAAAACCTTGGAGCAAACCATCTCCTCATTTTCTCCATGTTGGTGATGAAGAAGGTGTTTTTTTCATCTATGTGCTCCTATCCAGATAAACAAGAAAACTCATCTGGAAGGATACACTTTGCTCTAGTAAATAAGAATGGCGTTATCTAGGGTGACTCCCATTTCACCCCATGGCAAGGCCTGGTCCTATTCTGGAAGAGTGTGGGAGCCAGCATCCCTCTATATGCTCACACACTTTTCAAATTTCCCAAAGATTCATAGCCAAAGATTCTGTGCCCTCCAATATTACGTCCAGAACACTGGTTAGAAGAGAAAGTACCATATCTTTCCTTATCTTCTCTACTGAAGTCATAAGTTTGGTGTAAGAGAGCCGTAATGATTTTCAGTTAGAATGATTCTCTAAAGCTTTCTTGACTACCCCAAGGTTAGTTTAATCTCTTCTCTGTGTCCTCCTCTCTAATAACCAGTGTGTTGTCTACTGAAGGGCATAGCACATTGAATTTAAGTATTTGTGTGGTTCCCTCCCAAGGCTGCCTTCTCCTTGAGTGCAGAACAGCACCCCCTTTCACCTTTATGTCACTTCCTTATATCTCCTAGAGGGAACACAATGTTTCCTGAAGCAATTATCAGCCATGTTTGTTGAGTGAATGACGAACCTGAAAAGGGGTTCATTCAACATTTACTCTGTGACTTCTGTATCCAAACAGAGGAAGATGGAAGCCCTAGAGCAGTGGATGGTCCCAGGTCTCCTCGTTTTGTTTCTTGTTTGTTTGTGTTGTCGTTTTTTCCCTTCATGACTTTATGGCCTGGATCTCCTGTCTTTGAAGGGTTGAGGCTGCTCTGCAAGGCATGGCCATGCCTCCTGAGGCCATTTCTGACAAGGCCAAGAAAGTCTATGTAACCATGACTGAACTGTTGAAATAAGAGGTTACTGTGTAAATAAAACACTTCATCTCTTTGCATTTTATTATGTCAGAATAATGTATAAATCTGTCATATTCTATCACAACATTAAACTAGGAATGTTCAGTCTCTGGCTGGGGATTAAGCTCATCCTCAAATGATTCTGAAGAATGGGATCCAGTGAGCATGTTCAGCAAAGGTTCTCCAGACTCTGAAACCAGGGTAATCATTTCCTGGACTATCAAAAACACAAGAGACCCAGGGGACATCCTATAGCCTCCCTCAATATTTCAGATCAAAGAGAAGTTCTCAAACAATAGAAGTCATTCCTAACAATCTTCCTCTGGTTTTCTAAGGACAGGTTATCTGATCAAACTTCTCCTGGAGTAGATAAGCTCCCATAAAATGAGTGATAAATGGAGTCCATTTAGTAAGTGGGAGGAGAAGAGAATGGCTTTACAGAGGGATTCAAAGATTAAAGTCCCATTTTTAAGGCACTGAGAAGGAGTGAATTATTAAACCAGTGGAAGATTTAGAGATGGAAAGATGAGAATTTCTATTTATCAACTATGCCTTTGTCATATTTTAGTTGAAGAGTGAACGTTTTAAAAAGAAACTATTATTACCCTGCAGAGAAACAAAAGGAAACTACAGTTGGGAAAGGAAAATGTCATCTTGATTTGGGTCCATTGTTGTCCATGAATAGATAAATTTTTATTAAAGTATAGTTGACTACAATATTGTATTAGTTTCCTATGTACATTATAGTGATTCAACATTCATATATGTTATGAAATGGTCACCACAATTAGTCTAGTTACCATCTGTCACCATACAAAGCTAATATGATATTATTGACAATATTCCATCTGTTGTACCTTATATAACCATGGCTTATTTATTTTATAACTACAAGATTGTACCTCTTGATCCCCTTCACCTATTTCACTCCCCCTCCCTCCACCACCAAATCCTCCTCTCCTCTGGAAACCATCAGTCTGTTCTGTTTATCTGAGTCTGGTTTTGTTTGTTTGTTTTGTTTTGTTTTTTAGAATCAACATATAAGTGAAGTCATACAGCATTTGTCTTTCTCTGTCTGACTTATTTCACTGAGCATAATACCATCTAGGTTCATTAATGTCACAAATGGCAAGATTTCATTTTTTTAAAAAGATTGTATTTATCCATTTGAGGAGAGAGTGAGAGAAAGCATGAGAGGGGAGAAGGTCAGAGGGAGAAGCAGACTCCCCAGGGAGCTGGGAGCCTGATGTGGGACTGGATCCTGGGATTCCGGGATCATGACCTGAGCTGAAGGCAGTTGTTTAACCAACTGAGCCACCCAGGTGCCCAGATTTCATTATTTTTTATGCTCAAGTTATTACTGTTGGATATATATCCACATATTCTCTATTCATTCATCTATCAATGGACACTTTGGTTGCTTCTGTATCACAGCTATTGTAAATAATGCTACAATGAACATAGGGGTATATATACCTTTTCGACTTAGTGTTTTCATTTTCTTTTCTTATATTATGTTTTTTATTTTAGTTCCAGTATAGCTAACATACAGTGTTATGTTAGTTTCAGGTGTACAATATAGTGATTCAATAATTCTATACAATTATTTAGTGCTCATCAAAGTACACACTTTAATCCCCATCCCCTACTTCCCTTGTCCCCCGGTCCACCTCCCCTCTGTTTCTTGGTCTGTCTCTCTTTTTCCTTTGCTTGTTTGTTTTGTTTCTTAGATTCCACATATGAATGAGATCATATGGTATCTGTCTTTCTCTGACTGACTTATTTCACTTAGCATAATGCTCTCTAGCTCCATCCACGTTGTTGCAAATGGCAAGATTTCATTCCTTTTATGGTTCACATCTTCTTTATCCTTTCATCTATTGATGGGCCCTTGGACAGCTTCCATTGTTTGGTTGTTGTGTATAATGCTGCAATAAACATAGTGGTGCATGTATCCCTCTGAATTTGTGTTTTTGTATTTGGGGGCTATATACCTAGCAGTGCAATAACTGGGTCATAGAGTAGTTCTATTTTTAATTTTTTGAAGAACCTCCATACTCTTTTCCACAGTGGCTGTATCAATTTACATTCCCACCAACACTATGAGCATTCCCTTTTTGCCACAGGCTTGCCAACCCTTGTCATTTCTTGTGTTTTTGATAATAGCCATTCTGACTGGTGTAAGGTGACATCTCATTGTGGTTTGGATGTGCATTTTCCTCGTGGTTAATGATGGTGAGTATCTTTTCATGTGTCTGTTGGTCATCTATATGTCTTCTTTGAAGAAATGTCTATTCAGATCTTCTGCCCATTTTTAAATTGGATTTTTCTGGGGTTTTGTTATTGAATTGTAGGCCAGATATTTTTAATGTACCTTCCATATCTGAAATTATATGATGTTATAGGGAAAGATTGTGCAAAACCTTTTCTTATGTATTTGAATGAGAGCCATGTAGATTTATTTTTGTAAAGATACCTGGAGGAGAAGATAAATGGGCACGGCTGGGCTTTGTGATACAGAAAACCCTCCCATTGTTTCATGCTCATTCTTCAATGTCTTATTAACAGAGACCTATTGCTTGTCAGGTCTCTTTTATGGCCTTTTGCTATTGTTCCAACATGTGAGGAATTAGCAAATGTGATTTCAGGTTGCTGCCTTATGCAGTCTTGGCAATTCTGGGAGGAATGTTCTGAAGCTTCCTTTAAAAATGCATTGCTAATGATTCCCGCAACTGTCTTTTTCAGCACCATCAGCCATCTCTTCTTGACCCTATGTTTTTAATCTTTCTCTTGTTAACTCTCCATATTTCTCCCTTCCTTAAATGCAAGCTGACCCCTTTCTTTTTTCAGGCTTCTCAAAAGCACACTCTTAACCCTGACAAAATGTTTTCCATCCCTACCACCCCAATGAAACTGTCTCTTAAAGATCCATGGTTATTTCTAAGTGAGAGGCCCTCTGTTGTCACTCTATATTTGTATGTTTTCTAAGGCTATTTATCACCTCCTGTTTGAAACTCTTCTTTCTGTGACTGGGACATTGTTTCTCCTATTCCTTTCTTTCCTAGGGTTACTTCCTATTTTTGGACTGCTTACAAAGTTGATGTTTCATGGCAGTGTTGGCCTTCTCTTCTTGATGTACTGTGGACAGAAATGGGCTGGAACAATTTTGTGGATGAGAATGGCTTGAGCTGGGTCTGGAAGGGAAGGAAAGATTTGGCTGGACTGAGATAAGAAGGGCTGGAGAAAGGTGGCCCTTATTATCAAGAAAACATTGTAAGCGGGCGCCTGGGTGGCTCAGTGGGTTAAAGCCTCTGCCTTCGGCTCAGGTCATGATCCCAGGGTTCTGGGATTGAGCCCCGCATCGGGCTCTCTGCTCTGTGGACAGCCTGCTTCCTCCTCTCTCTCTCTCTCTGCCTGCCTCTCTGCTTACTTGTGATCTCTGTCAAAGAAATAAATAAAACCTTTTAAAAAAATAAAAAAAGGAAAAGAAAACATTGTAAGCAAATACAGAGGATGTGGACCTTGAGTTTGTGACACTTGGTACTACTGCCTGAGGGGCTGGGCAGATAAATAAACATAGAGTTGCTCTTGGTGGTTGAATTAATTATATGCAAACAAGTCAGAGATGCTAGGATAGAATATTAAAGGGGAGTAGATTACATGTACAAGGTGTTATGAGGAAGTGGACATTTAAAGCAAATACGAGAAGGAAACAGCTGTAGCAAGAAAAGGGTGGTGGGGGGAGTATGGGTAGGAACAAGACCATTGAAGCCCAGGCTGGATCTTAGACAAAGAAGTCCTGTTCAGAAATTACTGTCCTTCTTTATGTTGAGACAGGATAAAGAGAGGGACATTCAGCATCCTCAGTCTGGCATTCAAGGCCCTTGAGAATGTTTCCACTTTTGTCTTCTTCAATATTTCCTTAATACTCTGTATTATCTTTTCCTTCCTCTGCGTTGGTTTATATTTCTTTGATAATAATGACCACCTCTCTCCTTCTTGTCCTCAATCCAGCCAATCCTTCCATCCCTTCCAGACACAGTTCAAGTCAGTCTCATTTATGAAACTGTTCCAATCCCACTTCTGTCCACAGTCCTCACCTTCCTGGCACTAATACATTCATTCTTGTGTACCCTTATGTTCTAGTGTGTATTGACACTTAATTCAGTAGCACCATTTACTATAAACTGCTCAAGGGCAGGCACTCTATTGTGTACATCTTCATGGTCCATAGTGCTTAGAGTTCTGTTGGGTCTACAATTAACATCCATTAACAACAAAGCTGTTGGCTTGCTTTTAAATCTTTAAATCTTTTTTTTTAAAGACTTTATTTATTTATTTGACAGACAGAGATCACAAGCAGACAGAGAGGCAGGCAGAGAGAGAGGAGGAAGCAGGCTCCCCACTGAGCAGAGAGCCTGATGTGGGGCTCGATCCCAGGACCCTGAGATCATGACCTGAGCCGAAGGCAGAGGCTTAAACCACTGAGCCACCCAGGCGCCCCTGTTGGCTTGCTTTTCAGCCCAGTACTCATGGGACCTTTCAGCTGTCAGGGGAGCCCTTTTCTAGAACTCCAGACTTCACCTTTGTCCTTGGCTAGGTCTCTCACAAAGAGAATCTTGCTCACTCAGATGAAAGAACAATTTGAGGAGCAAGCTTTATTGATGGACAAACCTATTATTACATTTTTAAGCTCTTGTAATTATGTCACAAAGATGTTTTACAAAATGTATGGAGCAAAGTCAAAGTATTTTAATGCAGGAAGATGGGAACAAGGAGTTTGGTCTGCTGATTCCAAACAGCAGAAGAGACTTCCCTTCTTTCTCCTTCTCTTTGTCTTTTTGTTCTTTTCTCTCCCTCCTTCCCTTCTCTTCTCCCTCCTGGCTCCCCTTCCTTCCTGATACCTGTCTCCAAGACTCTCATGAAGAAAGAAGGTAGGGAAAAATAGTAAATAAAAAATACTTTAAATATTATTTCAAATGACAGAGAATGGATGTTTGTGTTATACCATTTGTAACATTAAGTGTTTTAATGAAAATTAAGAGAAATTTGAGACAGATGAGGCATGAAAGTGAGATTAAGAAAGTTTGATTAGAATAAAGTCTAAAGCAATATTTAAGCAAATGATTGAAGTACTACCCTTCCATCCATTTGCCTTATGGCAGTGGGAGGTGAAAAAAGACAAAAACAAGTAAGCATGGAAACAAAGTAATGACAGAAAAGGCTCAGATATAAACAACACTTAACAAAAAAAGAAGACTAGGTAGAGGGGAAGTTTCTGATACAACAAAGATCAGGAAAATAGGGGATGGAACCTGTCCTAAGGAAGAAAAGCTGTGAGGAATGAGGAAAGTCAGGCAGGCAGCAATGTTTCATGGTCAGACTACTCATAAAGGCAGAAGGAGGAGAATGTGCTCCTGATGTTAAAAGACAGAGAGAAAGAGTAAACAGAAAAATAAAGGAGCTCTATTCCAATGAACTTAGAGAGAGAAATGTGTACTTTGGATATTCCCCAAATTCCAAGAATATACAGAACTTGAATAATACTTCCAATGTGCTATAATTTTTTAAGATGCTCATACAGAAACTAAGAAACATTTTAAGAATCCAAGTTCATATAATTAAGGTAAAATTTTGGCAAATATGACTAGTTGAGTAATTTTGGTATGATAACAGCGATATTTACTTTAATTTACCAGTGTTAAATATAATATAAAAGTGCTTTCTCAATTCTATTGGGTATGCTTTCTGTAAACCTATACAGATTGGTTATAAAAATGTGATTCTGTGTATTTAAAATTCATTAATATTCAACACACTATCTTGAAACACCTTATTTCCATAGGAATCGTGTTTTCTAGTATGCCAGCTTGAATTTCTAAAATCTTTAGGGAACTTAACAATAAAAAGACAAATAATGAATTGAGAAATGGGCAAGGGATGTGAATAGACATTTAATAAATATATACAAATGACCAGTAAGTACATGAAAAAGATGCTTAACATCATTAGTCACTAGGGGATTGCAATTAAAAACTACAATGAAATACCACTTCACAAACATTGAGATGGCTATAATCAAAAGCACATAATAATGACCATTTGTGAGAATGTAGAAAAATAAGAACTCTCAGACATTGCTAATATGAATGCAAAATAATGCAGCTGCTGTGGAAAATAGTTTTGTTTTTCTTCAACAATTAAATGCAGAGCTATCATATGATCTAGAAACTCCAACTCCCACGTTCCATTCTAGAAAATCCAATCATATGTTCATATCAAGACTTGTACACATACATTCATAGCAGTGTTATTAATAGCCTAATGTAGAAAAAAAATCATATATCCATCAACTGATAGAGGTATACATAATGTGGTATATTCATACAATGGAATATTATTTGGCCATAAAAAGGAAGGAAATACTGATATATATGGTACCATGGATGAACCTTGAAAACATCATGCTGATTGAAAGGAGCCAGAAACAAAAGGTCATATGAAATGTACAGAATAGGTAAAACATATAGACATACAATAAGCATATTAGTGATCGCTGAGAGTGGGGGAAAGGGGATGGGGTTTTCTTTGGGAATGATGAAAATATTCTGGAATTGGTTAATGGTGATGGTTGTACAATCTTGCAAATATACCAAAACCGACTGAATTGTACATGTTAAATGGGGAATTCTATGGTATATAAATTTTGTCTCAATTATTAAAAAAAAAAGATCTTGGGAACTTGAAAAAGTTCAAGGGAACTTGAAACCTTAGATTAATTAAACGGAGCTAATCAGTGAATAATCCTGGATACCTAAATCATTTCTAAGTAAGAACATAGAAACACTGATGACTGAGCACACTTTCATGTTTATATGCTTTTGCTTTTAATATGCTACAGATAGGCTTTATCTTTGGTTAAGTTCTGCCACATTTAGAATGTGTATTAGGCTGTAGCAAGCATTTGTCTATAGAAAGTTGTGTTATGTATACTTATGAGTTCTGCTTGTGGCTAAAATGCTGATTTGTGGCAGACTGTTCTCCATTATCCACAACCAAATTTTCTCTGTGAAATAGAAGTCAGTTAGTTAGGTTAAAAGTTATCATTATCAGGGGCACCTGGGTGGCTCAGTGGGTTAAAGCCTCTGCCTTCAACTCAGGTCATGATCCCAGGGTCCTGGGATCAAGCCCCGCATCAGTTTCTCTGCTTAGCTGGGAGCCTGCTTCCTCCTCTCTCTTTCTCTCTGCCTGCCACTCTGCCTACTTGTAATCTCTATCTGTCAAATAAATAAATCTTTAAAAAAAAAAGTTATCATTATCAGCCACAGCAACTTCTTTCAAGACATGTCCCCAAAGACAAAGGAAACAGAAGCGAAAGTGAACTTTGGGACTTCATCAAAATCAAAAGCTTCTACGCAGCAAAGGAAACAGTCAACAAAACAAAGAGGCAACCCACGGAATGGGAGAAGAGAACCGCAAATGACACTACAGACAAAGGGCTGATATCCAAGGTCTGTAAAGAACTCCTGAAACTCAGCAGAAGACATGAACAGACAATAATCCAAAGAAGACATACAAATGGCTAACAGACACATGAAAAAATGTTCATCATCATTGGCTATCAGGGAGATTCAAAGCAAAACCGCATTGAGATACACCGCCTTACACCGGTTAGAATGGCCAAAATCAACAAGACAATAAACAACAAGTGTTGGAGAGGATGTGGAGAAAGGGGAACCCTCTTACACTGTTGGTGGGAATGCAAGTGGGTGCAGCCCCTTTGAAAAACAGTGTGGAGATTCCTTAAGAAATTAAACATGGAGCTTCCCTATGACCCTGCAATTGCGCTACTGGGTATTTATCCCAAAGATACTGATGTGGTGAAAAGAAGGGCCATCTGTATCCCAATGTTCGTAGCAGCAATGGCCACAGTTGCCAAACTGGAAAGAACTAAGATGCCCTTCAACAGACAAATGGTTGAAGAAGTTATGGTCCATATATACAATGGGGCGTTATGCCTCCATCAGAAAGGATGAATACCCAACTTTTGTACCCAACTTTTGGACGGACTGGAAGAGATTATGCTGAGTGAAATAAGTCAAGCAGAGAGAGTCAAGTACCATATGGCTTCACTTACTTGCAGAGAAAAAGGAATAACACGGAGGATGTTGGGACACGGAGAGGAGAGATGAGCTGGGGGAAATTGTAGGGGGATACAAACTATGAGAGACTGTGGACTCTGAGAAAAAAAAACTGGGGTTTTGGAGGGGAGGGGGTGGGAGGTTGGGTGAACCTGGTGGTGGGTATTATGGAGGGCATGTATTGCATAGAGCACTGGGTGTGGTGCATAAACAATGAATTTTCGAACACTGAAAAAAATTAAATTAAAGGCTTCTTTTGAAAAAAAATGTCATTAGTTCTTTCCACAGTTTGGCAATTGAGGCCATTGCTGCTATGATTATTGGGGTACATATGGCCCTTCTTCTCACTACATCTGTATCTTTGGGGTAAATACCCAGTAGTGTAATTGCAGGGTCATAGGATAGCTCTATTTTTAATTTTTTGAGGACTCTCCACACTGTTTTCCAAAGTGGCTGCACCAACTTGCATTCCTACCCACAGTGAAGATGGTTCCCCTTTCTCCAAAGATGCCCTTCAAAAGACAAATGGATAAAGAAGATACGGTACATATATACAATGAAATATTATGCAGCCATCAGAAAGGTTGAGTACCCAAGTTTTGTATCAACATGTACGGGACTGGAAGATTTTATGCTGAGTGAAATAAGACAAGCAGAGAGAGAGAGTCAATTATCATATGGTTTCACTTACTTGTGGAGCATAAGGAATAACACGGAGGACATTGGGAGATGGAGAGAAGAAATGAGTTGGGGGAAATCAGAGGGGGAGACAAACCATGAGAGACTGTGGACTCTGAGAAACAAACTGAGGGTTTTGGAGGGGAGAGGGATGGGGGGACGGGTGAGCCTGGTGGTGGGTATTAAGGAGGGCACATATTGCATGGAAGACAGGGTGTGGTGCATAAACAATGAATCTTGGAACACTGAAAAAAAATTATCATTAGTATTGTTGATTGAGACTACTAGGAGCAATAGTAACAGAGAAAATAGAACAATATATGTACTTCTATTTTCAAGGGAAATAATAATTTTTTCCCTAATACAGTACTTCTTTGTTCCTTTTCCTCTTTTTTGGGGGGGGGGTTCTTCAGACCCATTTACACCCTGAAGATTTATCAAGGACACCAAAGAGTTTGCTCATGTGTGTTATGTCTACTGGTATTTAACTGTATTGGCAACTAAAATGGAGAACTTTAAAAAATGCCTGTTTATTGGTTCATTTGAGGGTAGTAATGGTGAAAGCCTTGTATTCTGTTTCTTATAAAATTAGTTCTCATGGTCTTGCAAGATTAGTCCTAAAGTCCCAGTATGTTGTAGAATACTGAAAAGCACAATAAGGGGCACCTGGGTGGCTCAGTGGGTTAAAGCCTCTGCCTTTGGCTCAGGTCATGATCCCAGGGTCCTGGGATGGAGCTCTGCATTGGGCTCTCTGCTCAGTAGGGAGCCTGTTTCCCCCTCTCTCTCAGCCTGCCTCTCTGCTGTCAAATAATCTGATCTCTCACTGTCAAATAAATAAAATACCTGATCTCTCCCTGCCAGATAAATAAAATCTTTAAAAAAAAAAAAGAAAGAAATCTGTATTCCTATCAATGTGTTACATGAGAAGAGTTGTTGAATCAAAAGAGATGTTTATTCTCCCTGAGGTAAAACTTTTTATAAACAAAATATTATTAATATAAATAATTCAGAAATTGCATCCTGTATATGAAGTTCCTAGGGAATTGTCAATGCTTTTTCTATCCATGACATGTTTCTGCTTGGTGCTATTTTGTCTGATGATATTTAGACATGAAACTAAATGCTAAAGTGTTATTACTCATAGATTTCAGTTATCATTTAAAATTCTTATTGGCTATAAGCATGCTTCATTTGGATCTAATATCTTCTAGGCCAGTGACTCTCAGTGAGGATGTACATCAGATTCATGCTTTAAATTTTATGATGTACTCCAGACTTACTAGATCTCTTTACTCGATAATCTTAGGATATTCTTAACATACTATTTGCATACTGTTGGTATGTGTGTTATGTCTCAGGATTATTCTATCTCAAAAGTATTTCTTCCGTATCTTCATTTAATTTTACAAATCAGATACAACATCCACCGACTTCTTTGCAAATAGGCTTACGCGTGGTCCTTATAGACATTTACTGAAGCGTCTTGAAAGGATGTTGTTATCTTGTTTTTCATGCCACATATAAGTCAAATTTGCTTGTCAATTACACCACTCTTGTTATGAACTTTCACCAGACCTTTCACATTTGAAAATGATCAGTAATAAGTCAGCCACAACTGTTTCAATTTCTGTCATCTACAGATAGTTTTGTTTTACTCTGATGCTTTTTTTGCTGTAGAGATAACAGTTTCAAAAGTCATCAGCAATGACAGAAAATAGGGAGTTTGACCTTTTTCCTCCTTCAAAACAGGATATGAGTGGCTTTCTCCCAGCTGCTGGCATAACCACTGTCCCTTTTGGTTCCAGGCACACTCCTTTTCCTTTCCCTGCCCCAAAGTTTGCCATATTAATGGACCTTCTTATGCCTCTTCTCTCTTGTTTGGGGACTCTCTTTTTTGACTGTTTCTTTCATTTCTTGTCTCTCCTATTCCTAATCATTAGTTCTTTATTCTTTTATCTACCTGTTCTGTCTGATCAGGGATCTCTCTCATTCCTTTTTCCTTTTTCTTTTAAATTGCCACCCCAACTTTTAATCTTTGACTCCCTCGAGTAACTTTGGAATCCTCCTTCTGGGGGGCTTGCATCGATTTCCTTCCTGATTGCATGCATGTTTCTTTCTGTGTGAACATCTTACTGTATCATAAGCAAACTTTTGTCTTTCCAGAATGCATTTTAACTCCATTTTACCTCCTTGCTAGAGCAGAAAACTTACTCACAAAATTTTATTGAACTATTTCTGAGTTGCTCTGCAGACATGGAATTCCCAAATTGAAAATCAATCCAGTGCTTCCCTAAGTGCTTTAAGTGCTTTTCTGAATTAAAGGAAAGCATCAAATATCCAACGAGCATTTCAACACAAAAGTTAACAGCTGGTATATAAAGAATCTCAGAGAGTCTCTTGTTATCTGAATTAGGCCTTCTTTATTGAACTTTATTTGAAACATGCCACTTGGCCTAAAACTCACAGCTGCAAGATTTCTAGGAGGGAGAAAAATAGTTTGAATAGGGTTACATCAGATACAGAAGAAAGAAAACCTATCTGTGATCTTAATTCTTCAGGCAGTCTGAAGTGGTGGTATAAACTGTTTTCAGGGCTGCTTAGAAAGTTTCACTGCAAATTGTCACTGGGGATGAAGGTGACTCTCATTGCCTCTTATTTAGTCTTTGCATTCTGGCTTTGCCCACTATTTGGAGGTATAGTCTCACTCTTAGATACATTTTCTTTGCCTTTGTCCAACGTTTGCTGAGCAGAGCTAAGTATCTACTCAATTTTTGTATAAGAACCAAAAGTTTTGGTGCACTGAATGAGGAAAACATGATGTAAATATACTTGCCAAGGAAACCCTTAGATAATGAGCAATAAATTTACAATTTGTCAATTGCACAATAATTTCCACTCTCTTTCCCCCACAAACCCTGTCCCTTCCCACCAAGCTTCCTCAACTTAATCATACCAAAAAAGTTTTCTAGATGCTGGCATTGTTCTAAACTAGTGTGTATCAAGCTTTCCTGCCCATTAGATTCAGCTGGAGAGCTTACAAAATGCTAATCAGAGTGGTGTGGGGTTTTTTTTTTTGGGGGGGGAGTGTGTGCCTAGGTATCACCATTTTAAGTAGATTCTCAAGTGATTGATTCCAAAAATGCAGCGATTGTTCTAAGTGATTTATCAATATATCTGTTCAGAGTCTTGGCCATTACCACTCTGAGTTATCAGATTATCCCAGATCACGTGGGCTGGTCAATCCAGTACTCACGGTTCAGCTCACAGGTCACATTTAATAATTCATCATCCTTAAAATACGTATTCTTTTACTTGTCTTCCAGGAAACTGCATTTGCACTGTCATTTTCTCTTAGCCCCTGTTTATGGCTTCCCTTCTTCTCATCCTCCTTATGAGGATGTGCTCCAGAATGTATCCTTGATCATTTCCTATTTATCTTACACTTACCCCCTTGATGATCTCATCTAGTCTTATGGCTGAAAACATTACCTACGAGCTGACAATTCCTATATGCCCATATTGATATTTGTAACTCTGAATTTTTTTCTAACTTGCAGATTCCTAAATACAATTCTCCATTCAATATCTTGACTTAGATGTCTAGTAGTCATGATAATACTGACTAAAAAGCAGAATGTGTGGCTCTATTCCAACCACCCCTCCAAAACTAGTCCTTTTACAGAAGTTTCCATTTGAGTTGATGGCAATTCAAGCTGCTCAGACTTAAACGAAATAATCCTTGGATGACTCTTTCTCTGAGCACATAGAATCTGTCATGTTGGATCTATTCTTCAAAGTTATCTCTGGAATCCAACCACTTCTGACCACTTTCAGTGTTACCAGCCTGGTATGAGTTGCCACCTCTGTCTCCTAGACCACCGCAAGCACCTTCTCACAGTTCTTGTATCATGTGTCCCTGTATCTCTTCTCGATACAGCCACTGCAGTGATCCTCTAAAGACACAAGTTCAGCTGTGTCACTGCTCTGCATAGCTCTCCATTTAATATATGGTAAAACCCAAGATTCTTATGACGGCTTTCAAGGCCCATGTAATTTAGTTCTTAGTCACCTCCAACCACTCCTCACCTTGCTCACTATGCACAGTTTGGTTAGGCTGAACAATAGTCCTCAAATGTGTCCATGTCTGGATCTCTGGAAGCTGTGAATGTTCCTTTATACATATGTAAAGAGACTCTGCAGATAGGATTAAATTAGAGATTTTGAGATGAGGAGATCATCCTGGATTACCTGGGTAGGCCCAATGTAATCACAAGATTCCTGGAAGAGGAAGTCAGACTGAATAAATGGAGATGTGACAATGGAAGAAACTGTAATATAACTTGGGAAAATTACTAATTCAGCAAACCTTGGTTGTATCATCTACAACATGACCAATATAATACCTACCTCACAGGGTCGTTCTAAAGATAAGGTTAGAAATGCTTTACATATTTGCCTTCTGAATTGGTAGGTAAAATTCTCTGTTTATATTTCATAAATTTCACCTTACTTATTTTGGACCCAATTTTTCACCAGTCTTGGAAAAAAGGCAAAGATCTATTTGCCTCTACAGAAGTATTTATTCTATAAGTTAAAAAGGTCTTTTTATTCTCTAATTCAATGAAATAATCATGCAACTGTGATTTATGTGCCTTCTTGGTGTCCTTTCACCATCATTACAGAAAAGAACTAGACCAGATCAAAACTCCTTACGCCTCTAAGTAGATTCTCATTCATCTTTAACATTATTCATCCACCTATGAATTTACCTACATTAAGCATGTGAATATGTCCTTGGTTCATGAGGGTTTTTGAGAAGCTTTTAAACTGCATTGCTAAAATCCTGGTATTTGGTATCCGTGAAATTCCTTAACTGCTGCTTAGTTGAGCAATTCTTTCTTTTAGTGAACCCATCTGGTCTCTGTCAGTCATTGTGACCACTTTTTTGTGTCCGAAGTATTGGCAAGTCGTAGATAATTTTAGGATTTTGTTAGATATAGGTACAAAGTTTATTTGTCGGTAGTTTCTTGGGCTAACCTTTTTGGAAGAGAGAGGTGTCTTTTTTTCTCAAGTCTTAAGATGCTTTATCTCTCTATGATTTCTCACTAATAATCTATCTGGGTCCTTGACTACACCTGCACATTCCTTTTGTATCCTGTGATATATCTTGGTCTGTAAGTATGGTAGTCTTTATTGTGACCTATAAACCGTGGTCTTTCACTCTTCTCCATATCTTGGAATTCAGTTCCCTCTTAACTATATTTGACTTGTTTGCATGCTTTGAAGACCTTTTGTCTCAATGGACAAGACAGAAATTGTTAACATTGTCAGATAATTTTGTACCCCCAGTATGTATGTATGTATGTATGTGTGTACGTTTTTAATTTTCAAGCAGGTTCCAGGCTGGGAATGGATTCCAATGCAGAGCTTGAAGTCACAACCCTGAGACCAAGACCTGAGCTGAGATTAAGAGTTGGACGATCAACCAACTGAGCCACCCCATGTACTCTCAATTTTTTTTTAAGGCATCAGTTTCATTACAGTACTGGGAGTATTGTTTTCCAAAATGAATATAAGATTGAGTTTCACATAGATGAATTTTATGTTTTTCCCTATAAATTATATTTTTATTCTTTAGAATTCTACTTCTGAAGGAGGCAGGCATCATTTCCCTCCTTGGCTTTATTTTTCTCTTTATTAAAAAAACAGAAAGCTTCATTTCACTTAACTTTTGGGTTTACAGGATAAGAGTAATTTAGGATTGTTAATATATAGCACTGGAACTGAATTAGTTCCTATATTTTAAGATATTTAGCTTCCTAATATGAGAAAATGTAAAATGTGTACCTGGCACAATTTCCCAAGGGGAAAAACTGAAATGTGTTGATATTCCCTTTTTCAGCTCCAGAAATAGCTGCTGTGTGCTCCTTTACCCTGTTTGTGAAACATCAGCCCTTCCCCTGCAAGAATCTCTGAGGATGCCAACTTCATTTATGGAACTAACTTCATTAACTGGACCACTTGGTTTTTACTAAACAAAGAAACTATGAAAATAAGAACAGAAATAGAAAATTATCGTCAGTTAGTTCACTCCAAAGTTAATGTTGAGACATAGTTGGCATTTTATTTTGTATTTCCAGTAAACTGAAAGCAATTTCTCAATAACCTATAACTTCCCCCATTTTTTGCTTCATAAATAGATATTTAGTCATTAAAAAGACTAATTACATAGGTATCCTTCACTCCATGGGAGGGAAACATCTAGAAAACTAACTCTTTTAAAAAGATAACTGATTTACCTTATAAATATGAAAATGTTACCACTGATCTCCCCATTTCTGTATGTCTCGTTCTTCTGACTGTACTAATGGTTGTAGTGACTAACCTTACTTACCTTGTGTTAGGGACTATGCAAAGAACAGGGGTGTTCTTATTATTAGTTGCCATGGAAGCATCATGTAGCAGATATTATTATAATCTTCATTTTATAGAAAAAGTAGTAGAGGCTCAGAAAGCTTAACAAAATTTCAGATAGTTATTAGCTGGTAGAGCAAATTTTAAAGCAAGTATGCTTGACTTAGAGGGCTGCTTTTATCCAGTACACAATGCATTTTTCTGCCTTTAGCCACTGTTAGAGACACCCCTGGAAATTCGTTTCCCCTCAGTTGACTACTATAGTTATTCTGGGAATCTCTAAGCTGTGTCCCATGAGCACTCATTAATAAAATTCTAAAGTTAACCCGAGGAATCTTCCATTTCCCCACCCATAATCTTCTCTTGGTGATAACTACACCATTCGTGAGGTTTACGCTGTCCTCCAAATCTTCTGAAAGACCCTCTCCACTGCTTTGCCTTCTGGAGTGGGACCCAGGAACTTCACAGGGGCTGTCTCCCACTGCCTCCAAAGGCATTAGGCTGTCTTTAGCCCCAAGAGGGCTGCTCTTCCCATCTGGGGTGGTTGGGATTCTGGGCTCCACCACCATTTATGGGCAAAGGGAATGGCTCCTGTCAAGGTAGGAGTGGGTGTGCTGGAGTAACATGGGTCCCTTGAGTGCCAGGGCCTCTCAGTCCCTTCCTTTGTGCCTCTATGCATCCCAGCAAATATTTCAATAACACCTCATATGTTCTTTTCTACTCAGAATGCCCTTCCTCCCTCCAATTCTCCTTCACCTGGCAAAATCTTCTTTACTGTCTTAAGTAAAGGAGCCACAATGTCTCAGAACTCCTCCCTGTTTGCCACAACCAATAGGTTGCCCTCCCCTGTGCTTCCATAATGCCTTTGACTTGTCTCCAGTGCTGCCCTGATATGTTGTATTATGAATATTGCATATGTATCTGTTTATCTCACTAGACAATTGAGTGCATTATGCAGTTGAAGATAGCGATTATTATTCATCTTTGTGCCCCAGCACAGTGCCTGGCATTTAGTACCAGGTCAATAAATGTTAAATAATAAATAACTCCTATGAGTCTAGCTAGAATAACTGGGGGGATGGATGACTCAGTAAATCTTTCTTATTACATTTCCCCTGACCCTTCCCCAGATGATGCCTTTATCATCTGTTACCTGGACTCCTAAAACAGCTTCTTAATTTTTATTGTGGAAAAATATATGTAATATTAAGTTTACCACTTCAATCATTTTTAAGTGTAGAAACCCTTTAACTCTTAACCCATGTCCCTGACTTCACTGAGTCCTTCTCAATTCCAGCTTTCAGTTGGTTGCTCAAATGAACTAAAACCACATTTACATGCTGTTTATGATGCTTCACTGACTCCCTTTTGCCAACAGAATATAAAGTCAATACCTTTAAAAATGTCCTATAAAATCCGTGTTTGCAACTCCTTAAACCTAGACAAGTCGGTTACAGTAGACTTTCAGTAGGTCTATGCAGGATTGCTATGAATATTTATGGAGATGTCCAGTCACGACATCAAGGTTTATTTGTCCCCAACAACCATAACATCTCTTAACAAACTGACTTCTTACCCTGACTTCTTCAGTTTTCTCTTTTCCTGGGTGAGAAACCTAAAGGCCTTTGCCTCTCCCATCCCATTATATCTTTTTTATAAAAATAAATTTATTTATTTTTTTTCAGCATAACAGTATTCATTGTTTTTGCACAACACCCAGTGCTCCATGCAATACGTGCCCTCCCTATTACCCACCACCTGGTTCCCCCAACCTCCCACCCCCGCCCTTCAAAACCCTCAGGTTGTTTTTCAGAGTCCATAGTCTCTTATGGTTCACCTCCCCTTCCAATTTTTTTTTTAATAAACATATAATGTATTTTTATCCCCAGAGGTACAGGTTTGTGAATCGCCAGGTTTACATACTTCACAGCACTCATGATAGCAAATGCCCTCCCCAATGTCCATAACCCCCTCCCCCTTTCCCAACCCCACCTCCCCCCAGCAACCCCCAGTTTGTTTTGTGAGATTAAGAGTCATTTATGGTTTGTCTCCCTCCCAATCCCATCTTGTTTCATTTATTCTTCCCATCCCATTATATCTTGACTTTTATCAAGCTGTGTTTCTTTTCCCCTTTGAAATATCTCATAGTTTTCCTTTAATCTCTGTCACTTCCTAGCTTTATGACCTTGGATAAGTTACCCAATCTCTCTTTATTTCAGCTTCCTTATGTGTGAAATGGGATAAAAATAATGTGTGTTTTACATATATCCTTTTTAATCCCTTAGTCTGGGGTTCTTGTGAGAATAAGTTAATATATATGAAACACTTAAAACAGTGCCTGGCACTTTTGGTTATGGAATGAATAAGTCATGGAGATAAAAGATATCTTTTATCTTAGGGAATATAGTCAAAGTGGTGTATGGTGTCAGATGGTAACTGTACTTGTGGTGAGCATAGCATAATGTATAAACTTGTGGAATCACTATGTTGTACACTTTAAGCTTAAGGTAACATAGGGAATATAGTCAAAGTGGTGTATGGTGACAGATGGTAGCTGTACTTGTGGTGAGCATAGCATAATGTATAAACTTGTGGAATCACTATGTTGTACACTTTAAGCTTTAGGTAACACTGTGTGTCAACCATCCTTCAATTAAAAAAACCAAAAAACTGAAAATGAAACAAAACAAAAAAACCATGGCCTGGCATATAGGATTGAATAAATGTTAGATATAATTGTTACCATTACTATTTCTAGTATCATTACATTACTATAGGATTATTATGATACTCTCCTAGGTGGTTTCCTGACCCATCCTCAAGCCTTCTTGAATAAACCTTCCCAATCATCCTTCTAAAACCACTTGAATCATATTTTTTAAAGATTATTTTTTTAATTTAACAGACAGAGATTACAAGTAGACAGAGAGGCAGGCAGAAAGAGAGAGAGGAGGAAGCAGGCTCCCTGCTGAGCAGAGAGCCTGATGCAGGGCTCCATCCCAGGACCCTGGGATCATGACCTGAGCCAAAGGCAGAGACTTTAACCCACTGAGCCACCCAGGCACCCCTTGAATCATATTTTTATGATGAAAGGCTTTTAAGGCCTTCACACTACTTATTTAATCTAGCCTAAATTTTTTGCCTCATTTTTTCACATAACATGGACTTGCCTTACTTAACATTCATCATTCATTCATTAATTCATTTATTCACACATGCCTGCGTGCAACAAGCATGTGCTAGCCACTATGCTAAGCATTAGGGACATGATGATGGATAAGGATAAGGCATAGTTTCTCCCTGAAGGAATTCACAGTCCTGCATTATTTAACTATATTTCATTTCCAGTGGAGGCACAGAGACCCCCATTGGAGCCTACCCTAGAAAACATGGCCCAGCCTGAGCCTCAAGAGGAAAAAGGAATTATCAAAACAAAGATAAGAGGTAGAGGGGGTGGAAGATGAGGGTGTTAGGGAGTGGCTCAGAGAGGGGCATACCGGGTAGAGGGAACAGCTTTGGGTCCAAAGGCATTGGGTTATGTGGGAAAATATGGTGTGCTCAGGGAATAGCAACCATATGGATTCAAAATTGTGTTCCTTCCCTTATTCACATATTGAATAAGGCCCTATCTCCAGATACTCCAATGTTGTAGTATCTGGAGATAGGACCTTTGGGAGGTAATTAAGGATAGATTAAGTCATAAGGGTAGAGCCCAGATGCAATAGGATTACTGTCCTTACAAGAAGATACATAAGAAAGCTTACTCATCTCTTTCTCACTCTCTATGCATGTGTGCCAAGGTAAGGCCATGTGAAGTCATAGTAAGAAGTCCACCATCTACAACCCAAGGAGAGCTCTCACCAGACACTGATCCTGTTAGCACCTTGATCTCGGATTTCTAGTCCCTAGAAGTGTATTTCTGTTGTTTCAGCCAGCCTATGGTATTTTGTTGTGGCAACCTGACTCCACTGAGACAAGTAATTTAATAGCTGGGGAGAAGGATGGAAGTGGGGAAAAGGCAAGAGATAAGGCTGAAGACTAAGTGATAACTATACTATAAAAGGTCTTAAGGTCTTGTATCCCATGGTTGGGCTTCTTCCTGGAGGTAGCAGGTGAGGCACTGAATGATTTTAAGCAGAGGAGTTAGTATCTGGTCAGTTTAATATGGAGAGGGTCATTCTGTGGAGGATGGATTCAAGAAAGGCAATAGTGGAGGCTGGGAGAGCGATTTGCTAGCTGTAGCAGAAATAGGGGGGAGCGCTGATGAGGTTCTGGGTTAAGGTGGAGGTGGGTAGGGATGCAGAGAAGTAGGTGGATTTGAAGTTCCTCCTGATGAGAGCTGTAGCTCTGAGTACATTGGCAGGGATGTAGGAAGACTCTTGAAGACACCAGGAGCAGCAATCAGTCAGTCTCACTTTGGAGAAGCCTCCTCTCTCTGATATGCTTGTCTCTATGACTTTCACCTGTCAAAACCTCCTCAGCATTGAACTGCCCCACTTCTACAAAATGTTCCAAGTCTGATATGAAGTCATTCCTCCCTGGGTCCTGCTCTCCCCCAGGTCCATTGTCTAAACTTCATAATTTAGCTCTTAATTATATCTTATCCATATGGTTATTTGATAGATACTGCTAATTACAAGCTCCTTAAGGCCAGAAACCATGTCTTAACTTTCTTGTAACTATCAAAGTCAACACATCATTGCATGTACCAGGGCAGCTGTTCTCAGTGTCCTCTTTCTCTCTGTGAAATGTGATGTTTGCATATCCCTCGTGTAAAATCTGAGTGTCACTGTAACTCTACCCATTTCTATTTCACTCAAGAAAGCAAATCGGGATAATCCACATACAACTATAGGGATGACTTTAAATGTGGTCTAATTTATAAAAAGAAAGAAAATTATCCACTCTCTTTAGTAGGTCAGTATTGGTACCATTGATGGTAAGAAATTACTTTATAACTGATGTGTGATGATGCCAGTATTAAAACCCGTACCAAGATCGTAAATTCTTAGAGGGCAAGGACTTTGTCTCACTCATCCTCGTATGGCCTGCTCTAACTTCAAACACACCTGCTGTAGAGGTAAATGCCGTGGCACTGGGGATAGGAGTCCAGTGATAAACTATAGTGGAAATGCGGATGTGGGAACAGGTGTTTCTGCTCCATGACATAAAAGTTGCTCTGGTGTATTCCAAGTTTTGAGACAAGAATATTTCTGACTTTAAACGACATTTCTAGGAAATGTGTAGTTTCTGGGAGTTGGATGTAGCTAGCAGAATTTCTTTCCTGTGAACTGATGTCAAATAGGAGAGAATTTTCCTCACTCTGAATAAGACAGTGGTGACGACTGTAGAAAGGCTGTCACATGTCTATGAGGGCTAATAACAGGGCTTCTCTTGTATTTCAGAGAGAGAAAGAAAAAAAATTTCTTGTGCTCCCTCTTCACTCCTCAAAAGAATTTTGATATGGTGAACACAGGAAAAAGAGCCAGAGGTCCTTTCTAATATTAGCAGGGTTTAGAATTCAGTGACAAAGTTGGTATGTGTTTGGCAGCTTTAGAGGAAGAAGAAGTCCTTTCTTCTGGAAAGTCCATTGTGACTTTCCTTTTACATGTGAGGGTAGCTTGTAACCCATCCATGACATGAAGATGAAGTAGGGAGGCAATTTGAAAGGATGACTCAGAAGGAAAACCCTAACACCAGTCCTATAGAGCAAGTGCAGATAGATTGTTCCAGAAGTTCTGATAAGGAAATCTGTAAAACCAAAAAAGAAAGCTGTAAAAAACAAAACAAAACAAAACAAAAAACACCTAGAAACCTGTTAAAAAAAAAACAAAAACTATCGCTGTTATTTACATATTTTACACATGAGGAAATTGAACCCCAGAGGGTTAGGTGATTTGTCCCGGGTTGCTTGGGAGATGAAACTGAATTGCAAAACAAGTTTTCTGACTCCAGACTTACAGTAGAGCAGGGCGTGGGTCTTTGTGTAGAATTTGAAACATAGTAAGTGCTTGGTGTGTATAAGGCAAGCTACAATTAGGGGATTCCATCTCTAGGCTGTCTCACTATACTGCATTGCTTCTTACTAGTTCTCACCTTTGTATTATTACTCAGGAGGATACTGAGGCTTCCTCATTATCCCTCTAAATCTCAAGGACTTGGAGATGGAAGAAATGCTGGATTTTGTCAGCCATGTGTTGAGCCGTGTGCTGACATGACCAGGAAATGGTGTGTGATTGTGCAGCACGAGAACAAAAGAGTTGGAAATTTACCAAACTCTAACTAAGGCAATCGAAGCAATAATTAAGAGGCCAGGCAGAAATAGGAATTTACTTTAGCAAGGGGAAATCTAGTCAAATTTATTATGCCAGATTTGGAGACAGACTATATGAATTAGTCAGGTTGCAGGGGATCTTAACCTGAGTGGACTGAACTATGTTTCATTATAATGGTTTCATTTATAATCCTATGTGTTGTTGTAGGCATTTAAAATTACTATTCTAAGAAGGGATTCATGGGGGGAGTCAAGATGGCGGGGAAGTAGGAGGAGGCATCATTTCAACCTGTACCCTAAAGTGAGCTGATTACCTACCAAAGAACTCCGACCACCCATGAAATCAGCCTGAGATCAGAATTATACACGTCTGGATCTCTACAGGAGCAGAAGACGCCAGTGGCAGGTAAAGCAGACTGGGAACGTCCGACTGATATCGGAAGATAAACAAAAGGGGGAGGGAGCCACCAGAGGTGACCGATCAGAAAGTAACACCCCAACACTAGAGTGCTCTGCGTCTGGGGACCAGCATTAACTTGGAGTCTGGTTGAAAGCACTCAAAAAACAAACAGCAAAGGATCGCGGGGGGTAATAGTGGGAACCTGGGCAGTTAGGGTCAGGGACCTAAGTCCCCAGACCCAGGACAGCCTCCCCTGGCGCGGAGCCAGAGAGAGTGCGGCGGAGAAATCAGGTCTCTGTCCCTGAGCGGCCAGTGCACCTGAACGCCAGCGCGCCGAGAACGAGTGGGGTCTGGCTCCCGTGAGGGGCTGGGAGCCTGGCCAGATGGCAATCCTGAAACGCGCGCGTCCCACACCCTCCCTTGGGAAAGGTGCTCATAGGCGCTAGCCTGGAGCTCTGGCAGCCGGAAAAACCAGACATTCCCAGCCCGGGACAGCGGGAAAATCTCAGTGTGCGATCTCTGCTTGGAACCTCTCTGGCGGTCTGGAGCTGCCTAGACAGCCACCGCTGCCCTGGTTTTGGGTACAAGGAGGAGCTCCTGCATCCCCAGGGACAGTGACTCAGAACCGACTCTGCCAGCAGCTTTTGCAAAACAGTCTGAGGCGTCTCTCTGAGAGGGAGGTCGGGGTGCTGTTTGCTCTCCTCTAAACTTCCAAAAACCATCAAAAGCTGTCAAGGCAAGAGAAAGCAGATGAAAGAACATAAAAACCCCCAGAGAACAAAAGGCTGAAAAAAACAGTTTCCTGAAAAAAAAAAAAAAAAGAGCTCACCCCCTTGAGGCGAGCCGGAGGACCTAACTCAGGGAACATCATTGTCTGAAAACCCACTTGGCAGGCCCCTCCCCCAGAAAACCAACCAGGAAGGAAGAAAAAAAAAAAAAAGACTACAAGAGAACAATCACGACTACTTCATAAATACAACTTTTATTTTTAACTCTTTACCAATATTCTGGTTCTTTTTTTTTATACATACAGATAATTTTTTAACCTATTTACCATCACACCGAGATGTCCAGTACATCAAATTCTTTAATAACCTTCTAACCTGAACTTTTTGATACATACACCCGTGTTTTTCTTTTGTTTTTCTATTTTTTAAATTCTTTTTTAATTTTAACTTAGTTTAGTCTAGTTTATTCTTTTTTAATTTTTATTTTCTACTATACATATAGAGTTAAACTCCAAGGTAATCCCCTTTCCCCAATCAATGCTACCCCAGTTTCTAATCCCCCTGTAACTTAGGAAAGTTGAGTCCCTTAACAAAAACATCAAGATACCTTCAGGAAGAATCAAAATAACCTTCCTCACCCACACTGAGAATCTATAACCATTCTCCCAATTTTTCCTTCTGTCAGTGTTTCTGTGAATTTGTGTTTGTCCTGATAATATATAAACCTTATACTTGGGGTTCTTTCTGATGAGGTTCTTCCCTTTTTTTTTTTTTTTTGCTTATATATACATATTTTTTTCTCTTGTTATATACTTTTATCACTCTTTTTGTCTGTCTGTTTTTGTTTGTATACTCCACAAATCTTACCTTGTGGCCCATTTGGGCTGAGCCTTCTCTTTTATCTTCCCTTTTTTTCCTATCTCTCTCTCTCTTTTTTTTTCCTTTTTTCTTTCCCCTTTTTTTTTCTTTTTTCTTCTCTATTTCTTTTTCTTCTCGTTTTTCTCTCATTTGGGTGTGGAATCCTGATTGCACAGAAGCGTTCCAGGGTGCACATTGACTGCACCACAATCGATAAGTCCAGCTGCATCTGTTTAGTCATCTCTTACCAAAATGACTAGGAGGAGGAATACCCAACAGAAGAAAACTACAGAGGATGGGCCTTCTGCAACAGAGCTAATGGCTATCGACATAGACAATATGTCAGAAAAGGAATTCAGACTAACAATTATCCAGGCAATAGCTAGGTTGGAGAAAACCATGGATGACCAAACAGAATTGATTAGGGCAGAACTGAAAGCCACCAGGGATGATGTTCACAATGTTAGGGCAGAACTGAAAGCCACCAGGGATGATGTTCAAAATGCTCTCAATGAGTTCCAATCCAATCTAAATTCTCTAAAAGCTAGGGTAACTGAGACAGAAGATAGAATTAGTGATCTGGAGGACAAACAGATAGAGAGAAAGGATCAGGAGGAAGCCTGGAACAAACAGCTCAGAAGCCACGAAAACAGAATCAGGGAAATAAACGATGCCATGAAATGTTCCAATGTCAGAATTATTGGAATCCCTGAAGGGGAAGAAAAAGAAAGAAGTCTAGAAGATATAGTGGAAGAAGTTGTCTATGAAAATTTTCCCAATCTCACGAATGGAAACAACGTTCATGTACTAGAGGCAGAAAGATTTCCTCCCAAGATTTTAGATTCCCGAAAGTCCTCACGGCACCTTATTGTTAGAATGGGGAATTTTGTTTCAAGAGAGACCCTCTTAAAAGCAGCTAGGACAAAGAAGCTTCTTACATACAGAGGAAAGCCCATTAGAATAACGTCAGACCTTTCCACAGAGACCTGGAAAGCCAGGAAGGGCTGGCAAAACATATTCAGAGTACTAAATGAGAAGAACATGCAACCAAGAATACTCTATCCAGCAAGACTGACATTTAAAATGGATGGAGAGATAAAGAGTTTCCAAGACCGGCAAGGCTTAAAAGACTATGCAACCACCAAGCCGACACTGCAGGAAATATTAAGGGGGGTCCTATAAGAGAGGAAAAATCCT
The DNA here is from genome assembly GCF_922984935.1 of Meles meles. Taxonomy (NCBI): domain Eukaryota; kingdom Metazoa; phylum Chordata; class Mammalia; order Carnivora; family Mustelidae; genus Meles; species Meles meles. The sequence goes on from NC_060066.1 coordinate 78,607,485, forward strand.
AAGAATATCATTGAACAGAAATACAGAAACAATTTATAGACAGAAAGACTTCAAAGGCAACACGATGTCAATAAAAACCTATCTCTCAATAATCACTCTCAATGTGAATGGCCTAAATGCACCCATAAAACGACACAGGGTTGCAGATTGGATAAAACGACAGGACCCATCCATATGTTGTCTACAAGAGACCCATTTTGAACCTAAGGATACACCCAGACTGAAAGTGAAGGGATGGAGAAGCATCTTTCATGCCAATGGGCCTCAAAAGAAGGCCGGAGTAGCGATTCTCATATCAGATAAATTAGATTTTAAACTAAAGACTGTAGTCAGAGATACAGAAGGACACTACATAATTCTTAAAGGGACTATCCGCCAAGACGATCTAACAATTGTAAATATCTATGCCCCCAATATGGGAGCACCCAATTACATAAGAAAACTATTAATCAAGATAAAGAGTCATATTGATACGAATACAATAATAGTAGGAGATCTTAATACGCCTCTCTCAGAAATAGACAGATCATCGAAGCAGAAAATTAATAAAGAAATAAGAGCATTGAATGAAACATTGGACCAGATGGACCTCATCGACGTATACAGAACATTCCACCCTAAAACAACAGAATATTCATTCTTCTCAAGTGCACATGGAACCTTCTCCAGAATAGACCACATACTGGGTCACAAAGCAGGACTCAACCGATACCAAAAGACTGACATTATTCCCTGCATATTCTCCGATCACAATGCTTTGAAACTGGAGCTCAATCACAAGGAAAAGTTCAGAAGGAACTCAAACACCTGGAAGCTAAAGACCACCTTGCTTAAGAATGCTTGGATCAACCAGGAGATCAAAGATGAACTTAAACAATTCATGGAAACCAATGAGAATGAAGACACCTCGGTCCAAAACCTATGGGATACAGCAAAGGCGGTTCTAAGGGGGAAATACATAGCCATCCAAGCCTCCCTCAAAAACATTGAAAAATCCAGAGTACACCAGCTGTCTCTACACCTTAAAGAACTGGAGAATCAACAACAAATCAAACCAATTCCACATGCAAGAAGGGAAATAATCAAGATTAGAGCAGAGATCAATGAGGTAGAAACCAGAGATACAGTAGAACGTATCAATGAAACTAGAAGCTGGTTTTTTGAAAGAATCAATAAGATCGATAAACCATTGGCCACACTAATCCAAAAGAAAAGAGAGAAAGCCCAAATTAATAAAATTATGAATGAAAAGGGAGAGATCACAACGAACACCAAGGAAATAGAAACAATCATCAGAAATTATTACCAACAGTTATATGCCAATAAGCTAAGCAACCTAGATGAAATTGATGCATTCCTGGAAAGCTACAAACTCCCAAAACTGAACCAGGAAGAAATTGACAACCTGAATAGACCGATATCTAGTAATGAGATTGAAGCAGTGATCAAAAACCTCCCAAAAAACAAGAGCCTAGGACCTGACGGATTCCCTGGGGAATTCTACCAAACTTTCAAAGAAGAAATAACACCAATTCTCCTGAAGCTGTTCCAAAAAATTGAAGCAGAAGGAAAACTTCCAGACTCTTTTTATGAAGCCAGCATTACCCTGATCCCCAAACCAGGCAAAGACCCTACCAAAAAGGAGAATTTCAGACCAATATTACTGATGAATATGGATGCAAAGATTCTCAACAAGATCCTAGCAAACAGGATCCAGCAGCACATTCAAAAGATTATCCACCATGACCAGGTGGGATTCATCCCTGGGTTGCAAGGTTGGTTCAACATTCGCAAATCAATCAGTGTGATAGAACACATGAATAAGAGAAGAGAGAAGAACCACATGGTCCTCTCAATTGATGCAGAAAAAGCATTTGACAAAATCCAGCATCCGTTCCTGATGAAAACGCTTCAAAGTATAGGGATAGAGGGAACATTCCTGAACTTCATAAAATCTATCTATGAAAGACCCACAGCAAATATCATCTTCAATGGGAAAAAGCTTGCAGCCTTCCCGTTGAGATCAGGAACACGACAAGGATGCCCACTCTCACCACTCTTGTTCAACATAGTATTAGAAGTTCTAGCAACGGCAATCAGACAACAAAGAGAAATAAAAGGTATCCAAATTGGCAAGGAAGAAGTCAAACTCTCTCTCTTCGCAGATGACATGATTTTTTATATGGAAAACCCCAAAGACTCCACCCCCAAACTACTAGAACTCATACAGCAATTCAGTAACGTGGCAGGATACAAAGTCAATGTACAGAAATCAGTGGCTTTCTTATACACCAACAATGAAAATACAGAAAGGGAAATTAGAGAATCGATTCCATTTACTATAGCACCAAGAACCATAAGATACCTGGGCATAAACCTAACCAAAGAAGTAAAGGACCTGTACTCGAGGAACTACAGAACACTCATGAAAGAAATTGAAGAAGACACAAAAAGATGGAAGACTGTTCCATGCTCTTGGATTGGAAGAATAAACATTGTTAAAATGTCTATACTGCCTAGAGCAATCTATACTTTTAATGCCATTCCGATCAAAATTCCACCGGTATTTTTCAAAGAGCTGGAGCAAATAATCCTAAAATTTGTATGGAGCCAGAAGAGACCCCGAATTGCTAAGGAAATGTTGAAAAACAAAAACAAAACTGGCGGCATCACGTTACCCGATTTCAAGCTTTACTACAAAGCTGTGATCACCAAGACAGCGTGGTACTGGCATAAAAACAGACACATAGACCAGTGGAACAGAGTGGAGAGCCCAGATATGGACCCTCAACTCTATGGTCAAATAATCTTCGACAAAACAGGAAAAAATATCCAATGGAAAAAAGACAGTCTCTTCAATAAATGGTGCTGGGAAAACTGGACCGCGATATGTAGAAGAATGAAACTCGACCATTCTCTTACACCGTACACAAAGATAAACTCGAAATGGATAAAAGACCTCAATGTGAGACAGGAATCTATCAGAATCCTAGAGGAGAACATAGGCAGTAACCTCTTCGATATCAGCCACAGCAACTTCTTTCAAGATATGTCTCCAAAGGCCAAGGAAACAAAAGCAAAAATGAACTTTTGGGACTTCATCAAGATCAAAAGCTTCTGCACAGAAAAGGAAACAGTCAACAAAACAAAGAGGCAACCCACGGAATGGGAGAAGATATTTGCAAATGACTGTACAGACAAAAGGTTGATATCCAGGATCTATAAAGAACTTCTCAAACTCAACACACACAAAACAGATAATCATATCAAAAAATGGGCAGAAGATATGAACAGACACTTCTCCAATGAAGACATACAAATGGCTATCAGACACATGAAAAAATGTTCATTATCACTAGCCATCAGGGAGATTCAAATTAAAACAACATTGAGATACCACCTAACACCAGTTAGAATGGCCAAAATTAGCAAGACAGGAAACAACGTGTGTTGGAGAGGATGTGGAGAAAGGGGAACCCTTTTACACTGTTGGTGGGAATGCAAGTTAGTGCAGCCACTTTGGAGAACAGTGTGGAGATTCCTGAAGAAATTAAAAATAGAGCTTCCCTATGACCCTGCAATTGCACTGTTGGGTATTTACCCCAAAGATACAGATGTAGTGAAAAGAAGGGCCATTTGTACCCCAATGTTTATTGCAGCAATGGCTACGGTCGCCAAACTGTGGAAAGAACCAAGATGCCCTTCAACGGATGAATGGATAAGGAAGATGTGGTCCATATACACAATGGAGTATTATGCCTCCATCAGAAAGGACGAATACCCAACTTTTGTAGCAACATGGACGGGTCTGGAAGAAATTATGCTGAGCGAAATAAGTCAAGCAGAGAGAGTCAAGTATCATATGGTCTCACTTATTTGTGGAGCATAACAAATAACATGGAGGACATGGGGAGATGGAGAGGAGAGGGAGTTGAGGGAAACTGGAAGGGGAGATGAACCATGAGAGACTATGGACTCTGAAAAACAACCAGAGGGTTATGAAGGGGCGGCAGGGGGGGGGGGGTGGGGGGTGGGGTGGGAGGTTGAGGAACCAGGTGGTCGGTAATAGGGAGGGCACGTACTGCATGGAGCACTGGGTGTGATGCCAAAACAATGAACACTGTTATGCTGTAAATAAACAAATAAAAATTAAAAAAAAAACAAAGAAGGGATTCATGGGCTTTGTCGAACAGCCAAAGGATTTGGTGGCCAACAAAGTTAATAATTTCAGACCAGTAACATAAAAAAGGGACGCGGAAGGCGAGAACTAGGTGACGGTGCTCATCCTAACCCTGTTTAGAAGACAGTGTGTCCTGTCAGGCCAGTGAAAGGGACCATATCCAGGCAGAAACCTGCCCATGCTAGAGATGGAATTCGTGAGGTAACACAGCCTGATGCCACGAATTTAAAAATGGATATTTTGGGGGTGCCTGGGTGGCTCAGCGGGTAAAAGCCTCTGCCTTCAGCTCAGGTCATGATCTCAGGGTCCTGGGATAGAGCTGCGCATCGGGCTCTCTGCTCCGCAGAGAGCCTGTTTCCTCCTCTCTCTCTCTGCCTGCCTCTGCCTGCTTGTGATTCTGTCAAATAAAAAAATAAAATCTTTTTTTAAAAAATGGGCACTTTACCCCTTTTCCTTTGATCTGTTCAAATGAAGAACCCTTTGGAATATGGCCTTTCATGCACCCTTCCTCTTGGGAGATTTCACTCCAGCAGATGTGAATTGAGTGCCACCTGGTGGTGACATTGTTAATGTAAATTATTAGAAGCCAGCATTCTACCTCAGAAGTTCATCTATGTGAGTCTGCAAATCTGAGGCCCAACCTTGCCCTTTTAGGGAATTCACCACTCGCTGCCATTTTGTGAGTGACTGGTCTACTAGCTGGCCTTCTCCTGGGAAGTGAGAATTGCTCCCATTGCAAACTACAGGGTGTTTCTACCTAGGAATTGGTAGAGTTATCTTTTGCTTGTTCTTCATAATGAGGTATTTGTTAACAATTATAGTCAAAAGAGATTACTTTTGGTTAGTTCACTGATTTACAGGTGGGGAAATCACACAAAACCATAAATCTAAGACAATGCAGTTCCAAGTGTGCATCTACATAAAGGCCAGACCAGGCACCTTGACAACCTAGACTTAAGAAGTGGTGATCAGTGTCACAGAGTCCAATAAGCTTGTAAGGCCCTACATAAGTACAAAGATCACTAATGCATTTCTGGTGCTCAAGGTTGTGTTGATGCAAATATTGTAGTGCTATGATCAGCAGGAATTAAAATCTATAAGCATTCCTGTTTCTTAAAAGTTACTTGCAATGATTTTCCCAAATTGTGACCAATTTTGTCTTAGCACAATTCTGACACATAGTCCCTATTCAGTTGGTTTGGCAGAGCTGAAATGGAATGCTGCTTTGGTGTCTGAGTTACTGCCAGGCCCTATATCCCTCTCTCATTATACTATTCGTGCAAAAAGAACGTCCCTGATGGGGATGACCTTCCTTTGTACCAATGCGGTCTCAACACAGAACCTGTGTTTTGTTTTGTCTTGTTTTGTTTTCAAGTTGCAAGGCACAGAGACACACTCAGAGACAGCACCTGCTCAGTGATTTCACAAAAACATCATCAGGGATAGGAATTTTTATAGGGATACATAAGGAAATGACACCTGCAATTTCACAGCCAGGCACCTAAGGAAGTGAAGTGTCACTCCTGGCTGTTCGGGCCACTGCAGGAGCTGTACCAACACCAGGCCTCCATCCCCCTCCCTTCCCCATTCTCTATTTTAATTACACCAATATTCTGGACCCTCAGTTTCTATTGCTTTGTTTTATGCCAAGCTACAGCTTCTCTGTCACCTCCTACTGCCTTCTTCACTGTTTTCTTGCATTCTATAGCACATTTTTGTCTGCTCCTGGATGCTTCTGCTGCCTGGCTTCTGCTTCCATTGAGACTTCTGGAGAGAATATGTTATTGGACTACGTTGACACTCTTCAGTGCAGCGTGCCTCTATGGGGTTCTCAGGCTAAACTGGACCATTGGCTGCTGATCACGGGTGTTGGCTCAGACACCAGGCCCTGATCCCATTTGCTTGTGGCCAAGATGATGGATCACACAATACAAGATATGAAACATGTGAGTGAGAAAGTTCTGCTGGTTGCTTGGAGGCTGGGGGGGGGGGGGTGAGGAAGGCATTTATAATTCAGGGACTGTTCATTACACTCCAAAAGCATCAGTGTTTCCTCAGACCAAAGCTTGACCATATCTGACTCCATTTCAGAAGGTAATGTGCAGCTGAGTACATGCACATTTAGGCGTTATTATTGAGAAACTGTGTCCCTAATTATAGACTGCCTGCTGATAATTTACCGCACCATATGTTCCAAAGCCAGAACTAAAGCTGTTGGTTTCCACTTTGATTCACATGTGGCGCACAATAAATGTTTCCCATAGGACCTGCTGCCCAGTGCGTAGGTGGTGATGGCTCCCTCCAAACCTTTGGATTGTATGAAGGGTTTCATTTGCTTCTGTAATTACCTATTTTGGGACTGACAGAGGAACTAAAAAGCTGGAAAATACTGTTCAGCTGTAAAGTCCATATGCGATGATTTGTTTATTCCAGCAAAAATGATAATAATGACACTCAAAATAATACTCCAGTCTTGACATTTCTCATTTAGAAAATATGGAATCCTTTAGCAAGAGTGTTTCCTGTTCAAAGCTTTTATGTCACCTTCTAGGGATATCCCTTTGGGGGTCAAGTCCTACAGGAATCGTTTCCTGCCATGAGGGAAGAGCATGCTCCTCCCAGCTACTGTATTTAAGGCTCACTTTAAGCCCCGCTCAATATTGAGTTTCCCCTACACGGGGCTATGCAAATGAGAAATAAGGTCCATTCTCTTCCTCTCTTAGGTGAAGTTAAAACAGTGGCTTAGGGCCTGAGTAAGGCTCTGTATTTCTACAGCGTTGATGGCAAGATGGAACAGTCCATGCTTCAGGCTATTCTAATCTTCAGTCTGTGTCAAGCCCATCAGAGCTCTGAGAAATGGAAGGCTGCTTAGAGGCACCTTAGTTCCTGTGTTTGCCTGAAATTGAGGATACACTCAATCTTTCAAAAGCGATCTCCAAAAATAATTATCTTTATTCTGGATTGTGGCCAACTCTTACACCTCAGGGCACGATCTTACATGCTGTGACTAGTGGGAGAAGGGGTAGAGTTGCTTACACTTTAGTTCTTGAAGTTTCCCAGTCTTACCAAAGTATATGCTGTTGTCTAGTGTGATGATTATTCTTTGTCTCCCAAGGCCTTGGCCAGGTCTGGTCTAGGAAAGCCTTCCTCTTCTTCCCCTTCAGGCCTGTGGGTGGTAATGGTTTTCAGCTACTGCTAGTCCTCAAGCATGCTTCAACACCTCCTGTTGGTTTCCTTAACCCTGTCTACACCACTGCAAACAATTCCTCACCAAAGAGGCTTCCACAAACATACCAACTAATGGTGTTGTCTGTCCAATTCCAGGACCTTGATGGAAACATGTAGTATGCAAACATCTTCATAGTAATATCTTACCATGGGTTTCCAAAGTAGATAACTCCCACTTCCATTCTGGAGATTTATCAGTATGGTAACATCTTTTTTTTTTAAGGTTTTATTTATTTATTTGACAGACAGAGATCACAAGTAGGCAGAGAGGCAGGCAGAGAGAGAGGTGGAAGCAGGCTCCTTGCTGAGCAGAGAGCCCAACATGGGACTCGATCCCAGGATCCTGGGATCATGACCTGAGCTGGGATCATGACACTGAGCCACCCAGGTGCCCCCAATATGGTAACATCTTATGCTTATCAGCTTAAAATAATTTCTTTAGATTTTTAATTGTGTATTTATAAAAAGCCACTATTTTATTTCCAGTTTTCATTCTGGCCCAGATGACATGAATGCCTTATGAAAGATCATTGTCATTCAATCCCCAAAGGTTTGATCTCCTTTAGCAATACTTTTTCACTAATAAACATTCCTTAATACAACTTAATTACCTATTTGATTATTACACATTGTATACTTATGTTGCATAGAACAATATAAAAAGAAGATAAAAATCCAAATTTTGCAGAAAACTGTAATAGAGCAAAAGATGAGCCACTGATGTTGTAAAATTTCAGGAACTAGTTATTTTACATTCAGAATTTCTGATCATTATGACAGAGGCTGAACCAACCTCTCCTTTGTAAATCCATTCGTCATTGCATCCAAGTTTTCAGGACTTCCTTCAGCTTAGGGCTCCTCTCCTTTCCATGTACCTCAGCTGCAACGAGGGGCTCTGCACTTGGTCCTTATAACTGACTCATGCCCTAGTATTAGCTCTTCCTCACTGATTTTTCCTCTCATACTCCATGTCTTCAGCCAGGTTGATCCTAAGTGATGGCAGTGTCTACTCCAGTATACCTGCATGCTGGTCTCATCCACCATTCCATGAAAAGAATACATCTTTTGTAAGTAAATCACACACTTTGCCCACATGAACTGTAGTGGGCATCTCACTAATCTCTTGGTCAAATGGTGTTTTAGTATCTCTCTCCTTCCTTCCTCCTATCCTTCCTTCCTTCAACACCACAGGGGTGGATAGAGGGATTGGCATATTCTCCATATCCCACTGCCAATTCCAGACCAATCTTCCAATTGAATGATTATATTTTTGTCACCATTCAGTCACTTGAGGACAAGAATGAAAAAGAGGCCAAAGGATTTGGGATTGTTTTCCTAAACGATGTTGTTCTAGGCTGGATAGTGGCCTCCAAAGATATCCAAGTCTTAATCTCTAGAACCTGTGAGTGTTACCTCTTAAGGCAAAAAAGGATATCACAGATGTGATTAAACTAAATGTTCTAGGAGAAGATGATCCTGGATTATCCAGGTGGGTCCTAAATGCAATCGCAAGTATTCTTAAAAGAAGGAGGCATAACATCTTAGGGAGATTTAACACCAAGAAAGAGGGCAATGTGACCACTGAAGCAAGATGCTACACTATTGGCTTTGAAGATGGTAGCGGCCACAAGTCAAAGAATGTGAGAAATGCAGCACTAGAAACTGGAAAAAGCAAGGAAACAGATTCTCCCCTAGGGTTTCTAGAGGGGGCATGGCCTTGTTAACACTTTCAGGCCAGTGGAACCCATTTTGGATTTATGGCCTCCAGAAGTACAAAAGAATGGATGTATGTTGTTTAAGCCAAGTTTTGTACTTTGTTATCACAGCCATAAAAGAATAATACAAATTCTTGGATAGCTTCTAAGACAATTGGGGGAGGTTCATGGGATTAAAAAGAGATGATATTTTAGCTCTCCCTAAGCACTGCTACTGAATTAATCCCTCTAAAAATATAATACCAATCATATTCCTAACCTTTTTCAAAATCATCTGTAGATGATGATGAAGATGATGATGATTTTTGGTGGAGGGATGATTTTTAAAAAGCCTAATTAGCTTCCTCTACATTCTGGCCACACTTCCTTTTTAGCTATACTGCTCCTTTTTGTCTTTTTACACCAAACCAGGCACACCTCTGTACTGTGCATCCCACAGGCAACCCATCTCCACCTCCGGACCTTTGATCACCTACCTTCTTTAGCTTAGTTGCCCTTGTTGTCATCACACCATGCCTCATGTGTCCATTAAGGCTTACCCAAATGCCCACATCCTCATGGACTTCTTCCTGGTTCTAAACAGAAGTTACTCTCTTCTGAACCCCTGAAGTGCTTCCTGCTTCCTCTCTTCCTGACTCTTATTTTGTTCAACATTTCCTCATAGTTGCGGTCCATAATAGTTAAGTACACACATTCTGAAGCCTTATCTCCCAGAGTTGAATTCTTATGTGAATATTCACTAAGTGAGTGACCTTGGGCAAGTTACATAATTTTTCTGTGCTTCAGTTTCTTCACCTGAAAAACAACAACAACAAAAAAAAAACCCAAAACAAAAACCAAGGGTCATAATCATGACCAATTAATGGTTATAAAGATTAAAAGAGTTTGTAAAATTAATGCCTAGCACATTGAAAATGTTCAATAAAGACCAATTATTGTTTTTATTATGCATTATTTTGTATTTTAATTATAAGTTCTTTAAGAGAAACCCTACATCTTCATGTTATCTTTGTCTTCTCCATAGATCCCTTTACCATAGTATTGCATTAAGCAGATGCTCAGTAAACTTTAGTTTTAATGAAACAGGCAAGACACCATTTCCTGGTAAGACATGAAAATGTTATCTTCGTCTGAAGGAAGAAATATCTCTCTCTTTATTTCATCATGTACTATATACTCCTCATTTCTCTGTAACTTGCTTCAACTTCACCTGTGCTATGGGGAGTGCCATCACCAATGGCTTCCTAAATGCTGGACTCGAGGACATGTTGTAGGTCTCACCTTACTGCTAGCCATTTCCTTTTTCTGGAATCTCTCTTCTCTCTTTGCTTTGGTTACTCCACACTCTACCCCTGACTTTCCTTTTCTGGTCTCTTTGTGGGTTCTTTTTTCTCTCCATGGCTCTAATACTGTGTGCTCAAAGGTTTAACCTGAGATTCTTATTTCTTTTTATTCTACATAGTCTTTCTGGGAATCACTGCCACTCATGATTTTTACAACTCCCTAGCTGCCATATATTGATAACTTCCATATTCATACTTTTAAAATAAACATCTCCCTTGAATTTTAGACTCAAAAATCCAGCTGAGTACTAGATAGCTTATCCGTGACATACGAAAGACATCTCCAATTCCATAACATTTGCCAAAAAGAGCATATTACCTTCTTTTCCACTAAACACCCCTCCTTTTGTATATTTTCATCTCTGTTGGAGACACTACCATTTACTCAGACTCTGGGAGTTAGACATGGCCCTACCTCTCACTCAAAGCCCATATAAAATCAGTCACTAAGTTTTGCTGATTTCATGAGCTAAGTATCTGTTGGATTCATTTTCAAACAGCCATCCTTCCTACCAATGTCTTATGTCATGATCGTTTCTTACCTGGGCTTCTGTATGAATATTCTAATATTTCATTTCCCATGCATCTTTTTTCCTAATAGCTATAAGAATAGTCCCCAATGAAGCACAAACTTAAACTTTGCCTAAACTCTACCTAACAGTTTATGAATGGCTTCCACCTGGATCAACTCCCTTTTCTTTTGGCTAACTTTTCCTACAAGACTCAGGCACCATCTCCTGCAGAAAGACTTAGTGGAATTGTGGGTGAGCTGAAAAACTTGGGGTATGTTCTAGAATCTGAGAGCACCATGCAAACTAAGGAAGGCATTGAATGGGACCTGGAAGAGACAACTCTCCCATCCCATCTGCAGTGGCCCAATGCATCCTAGGGCTGTCCTAACAAATTCCTACAAATGTAGCAGCTAAATGACACAAATAAATTACCTCACAGTTCTGTAGATCAGAAGCCCAAAACAGGTTTCACAGAGCTAAATGAAAAGTTTCTTAAGGCTGTGTGCTTTTCTGGAGGCTCTAAGGGAGAATCTATTTCCCTGTTCATTTCAGGTGGTTGGCAGAATTCTGTTCCATGGTCTTTATTTTCTTATAGCTCTCAGTTGAGGAGCACTGAGGTTCTGCTGGCCTGTGGTCCTGTCTCTTCTACAAAGCCAGCAATGGTCAGTCCCCTCTCACACTTCTTATCTCCCCTCTGTCTTCCATCTCATGTTTTGGGGTCCCCTCCCTCTGCCTCCCTCTTCTGAATTTGAGTTCTTGGGACTAGACTGGTCCACCTGGATAATCCAAAACAGCTCTCCATTTTAAGATTTTTAATCTTAATAATCTCTGCTAGTCTCTTCACAATGGAAGGTAATATACTCATAGGTTCTGAGAGATAATTTTTCGGCCTACCATACTGGGTTTGAGACAAATGATCAGTGAAAGCCTTAGATCACCTGATTTGAGTTCTCTGTCCACAGGACTCATGATCTGATCATTTTCCTTTGTTTTGTTTTGCTATTTGAATTTCTAACTTTAGCTTTGTGTTTTGAATCCAAGAGATATAGGGAGGGACTGAGCTCTGTCTGGCTCATTTAGTGGGTACTTCCGGAAATGTTAGGTGTACAAACATCTCTCCGGGCACTTGGGTAGAGGTCTCATGCAAAAAGGCATTAACAGGTGTGCTAGTAATGGAAGAGCACCCAGAAGGCTGTTCAGAAGATGACTGGAAATCAATGAACAGAGTTTCATCATTTGAAATTTAAGTCATAAACTGAACATTTAACAAGATTTCTTTTCCAAATTTTCTGCATTTTATTAAGTTGAACTAGCTGGAAATTAAAATTTTAAATTATTATAAAATAAACCTAGGATTATCCATTACAAAAAAACCCCCAGTCATTTAAAGTAATAAACAATCAAGTAAATTCATGGAAAGGGCCATTATGAAAAATAATTTTTTTCATAATTAACATTCTAGTTGCAACTAAAATTATTAAGCTAAAACAATTGAGTTTTATTTTAATTAGGTTAAATATTTATTTACAATTATGTTTGATTATAACATAAATATTCTTAATGGGTCTGTTCTTTCAAACGAATTAAACTCTTATTGGCTTCAGGCCAAATTTTCAAAAGAATCTGAATTAGCTGATGCTACATCTATGTGTATATATTCTTTTTTAAAATTAAATTAAATTAAATTGTGTGTGTGTGTGTGTTCCAAAATTCATTGTTTATGCACCACACTCAGTGCTCCATGCAATACGTGCCCTCCATAATACCCATCACCAGGCTCACCCAACCCCCCACTCCCCTCCCCTCCAAAACCCTCAGTTTGTTTCTCAGAATCTACAGTCTCTCAGAAGTGAGTTGGGGGAAATCGGAGGGAGAGACAAACTGTGAACATTTAACAAGATTAAATGGCAGACAGTGTTAGTGAAGGGGATAAGAATTAATATTTTGGGATTTTTGTATCTTTGTAAATGTTAACTTTACCACAAGGATCTTTGATGTAGATTTTTATCTCAAGTTTTCAAAAGAAGAAACTAAAAGTAAATTGCCCAATGCCACATAACTACCAAATGGAAAAACCAGATATGAATCCAAATCATCCTGACTCCATACTGCCAAGGATTGAGGGTGTAAGTGTGTGGGTTCCCTCACTGTCCTCTGGCCAGTACTCTTGCCAGAGTCAACAATCAACTATGAGACTCTTGCTCTGGAGCTGGGATCTCCCTGGAATCCTTCTCTTTCTGCCAGCCCCCATTTGCCACTTTTCAGGCAGCCCTCATTGATCATTAGAGTTTGCATTGAGCCAAACCTTCTGCCAATGCCATTTGCATTGAGCCAAACCTTCCCTGTCATGCCTTTCCTCACCTGCTGCCTAATTATCCAAGTTCACCCTGGATGCAAAGACACGTGGTCCTGAGTAAGGATATTCATGACCAGAATAGGGCAGTGGAAAATGTACCTGCTCCAAAAGACAAAGATCTCCCTTGAAGGGAGCACTGAATGTTTAGAGAAACTGTGCTAAAGATTCAAGGAAAGAGAAAACGAGAGACATAAGCCATAGACAGCTTTTCTTAAATCGATTCAAAACTGGCACAGGAGCAAGAATTGATGGCAGCAGGGACTTCTGCTATATGGACATTTCCCAGGGCTCTTTTTCTGCGAAGAATAGAACATCTGAAAAGTTATTGATTTTTTTTCTTAATGACAATTTGAGCTCCCAAAAGCCAGAACAAGCAATTAGAGGAACTGCTGCTACCAATGTAATTCTGGTCAGTGAGGAAGCTTGTAAGTGGCAAATCTCAAGAGTGACAAATGTGTCTTTCTATCACTGCCTCCCATTCTGTTGAACTCTTGACATGAAGACTGTGGGGTAGGGTTGGGGCAGAGGTAGGGAAGATACCTTTGGAGCTTGGAGCATTTCACTAGCAGGGATAGGAGGGCTGAAGTGGTATTTAAAGGGGGAGGAGAGAGAATAGCCAAGACACTTTTAACCTATTTAAGGTATAATAATAGTAGTGGTAAGTAAAAGGGGGGTAAACCTCACTGTATTGCCTTTACTCCTACTCTTCCCAAAAGATCCTGTTGTCTGGACCCAGAATTTAGGTTGTGCTGTTGGAAATGATGGCTTAGGTATCTCATGGCCTGGCTTGGGTTAGTTCAGGAAATTATCCACCATTTATTTCCACAAGAAGATACATTCTGAGTTCCAATTAGTCAAACTTTCCGATAAATTTTTGGAATGCAATCAAGTTTTAAATTGGGAAATGCCTGTAGCTCCTCATTAGCATTCCTCTGTGCCAATGCCTGTAATCCTGTTTAGGACGTAGTTTGAGAAATCATTCAGCAGAAATGAGAAATTCATGTATACTAAAGAAAGTAATGATCTTTATCAAATTTTAGGGGTACGGGGAGATGCACTGGTTGGGGCTGGTATTTCTGGATTAATAGAGGAGACTAATTCCATGTAAAATAATGCTAGAAGGCCAATTATAATTTCAGAACACTGAATAGCATGTCTATTTTAGTTAAGAGTTTCTTTATGTAGCTATGGGACTGACTTTAGTTCTGTGCTTTTGGAAAGTCCTGAATTTTTTTCTTTGTAAGCTTTCCATACATCAATCTCATGCTCCCTCCTTTCACTCACTGGCTCCAATTCCTGTGTTTTTTGGCTTCGAATTTCCCATAGTACATAGCTGTGGTTGTCAAAATCATGTGTTGTGGTTTTAAAAATTCACAAGGAGATGGATAATGTTAAATACTATGTTTAATAAATGTTTAATAAATGTTTATAATGTTTATATGTTTATAAATGTTTATAAATGACATTTGAAAGCTATTTTCAGTTTGAAGAAGGTAATTGTTTCATGTCTGAACAGAGGAAGGGACAAAGCAAGAGATCTGCTCAACAGAGTATGTAGAAGGCAAGTTCTATTTTTAATGCTTACTAAACAGAAGAAACGGTCAATTAAGTGAATAAAATTAAGCAATAAAAACCACAAATTTTTTACTATTATAGATTGTTATAATATGCCTTCATTTTATCCTACTGGTGTATTTATTTTATTCTTTTGTAAAGATGTCATGCAAACTTTGGTTTTTGTTTTGTTTTGTTTTAAAGATTTTTTTTTAATTTATTTGACAGACAGAGATCACAAGTAGGCAGAGAGGTAGGCAGAGAGGAAGAGGAAGCAGGCTCCCTGCTGAGCAGAGAGCCCGACTCGGGATTTGATCCCAGGACCCTGGGATCATGACCTGAGCAGAAGGCAGAGGCTTTAACCCACTGAGCCACCTAGGTGCCCCACAAACTTTGGAAATAAAAAGTTATTTTCAAGGAGTGTTTTTTTCTCTAAACTTTTGTATAGGTGACTTATAAAAGATCACAGTGTTAGTCAGAGTGTTCCCAGAAGTAGAGTTTAAAAGATCAAAATATGTTCAACTAATCCATAAGACAAAGGTAAAGCCTTTGGGTCAAAAGCTGTTTCTGTCATAGATGAAGTGAAAAAAATCTAAATTAGTTAAATAACCCAAGTAAATATTAAAGTCCCATCTATTAGGAAAAACATAAAAGTAAAGTTGAGTATGAGTAATGGTAGTGGTTACTACCTGTTTCAGTTGCCTATTTCTGTAAGAGAGCTACCCCAAAATTAGCGTCCTGTAGCAAGTATCATTTATTGTTATGATCTGTCGTAGATCTGAGGATAGACGGGACTCAGTCAAGTATTTTTCACTGAGGATGTCTCCTGTAGTATAGGCAGAGAGTGGCCGGACTAGAGACATCCTGATGGCTTCATAGCTCAAATGTCTGATGCATGGCCTGGGCACAGTCAAAAAGCACAGCCATAGGCATGGGTTTCAACCTCTATTTCCTCCCTCCCTGTCCTGCCAAGTAATATTATAACCAATATTGGCAAGTGCTTGTTTTGCAAACCTCCAGAGTGGTCATCCTATTTTAAGCCAATAAGTATATACATATATAGGACACTGGGTAGGTGGTGGAATAGAAGGAACCTAAGCTTGCCTTGTCTCACAGACATAACCAGCTAACACTCACATCAGGTTAATGACCCAGAAAACTACCCAAAGACTGGCAAGGAGAGGTCACCTTGAAGAAGGTAGGAAAGGTGGAGAGGTGTTTCGAAGCCTAAATAGACCATGGCTACTTGTGGAGAGGAAGGAGCCAGGGGTGCTGAGAAGGGTGAGAAACAGACTGTCACACAGAGGAAACTGCAAGGGTAAGACAAACCCATAACATTTGGCTTTGAAGGTGAGAGGGGACACATTTCACTAGTTCTTAACAACAAGCAGCCTTAAAGGTTGGCCTGGCTATTACCTGGATAGAATTCTAAATGTCAGTAAGCTCAGCTCTAGGAGAACCCTGAGAATGTTAGAAAGTTGAGTCCCTAGCCTTTAAGAGATAGTATGCCAAGAAACCTTAGCAGACAGAACATAGAACCAGCAATTTGAAAAACCACCAGGGAAAGACTGGAGGGAGAGTGATTTACTCATCACAGGGCATATCCTAGAGATACATGTATCTCACAGAGACTCCTCCAGGATCAAAGGAACTGATGGGCACCATTCCCCTCTCCTTCCCCTCCTCCCTGCCCCCAGCTCTTAGCATAAACACACTGCCATCTGCAGAAACCAGATCAGTGCCCACACTCCCTAATTAACATGTTTGGACCAAGCCCTGCCCCCCTCGCTTCAGCAGATACACCTTTACTAGATACACTTGCCTCAGTCCTGGTGCTGCCAGTTCATGCCCCTAGAAGACCAGTGCAAATTTTCACAGCAAGACAACCCCTGCCTTTTGTGAGATCCTCTTTCCTGGAAGTGACAGCCCATGCACTCTCTGCACTTCTGCTAGGTCAGCCCAGTCCTGAAGCAGGGGCTCCAAGTCTCACTTAGCAAGTAGATTAAAGCCTGAAGCAGGGGCTCCAAGTCTCACTTAGTAAGTAGATTAAAACCCACTCTAGCAAGTTGTAAAATGCACTCTATGTCAGCGATGGACCAAACACTGCTCACTACAGGCAAGAAAGCCACTGCAGCCAAAAGGACTGAAGGAAAAAGTGTCCAGAACAAAACAGGACACACACAACACACACAGGAGTCACTCCTTGAAGTGCCAGGTCCTAAGGAACAGGAGACATGGCACTGCAGGGTATTACAAGACCTCTTTGTCATAAGGCCACTACTTGCAAGAGCAAAGGATGTAGCTGATGTAGTTAGACAAGACACAGGTAGTTAGAAAAAATGAGACAGAAAAATATGTCCCAAATGAAAGAACAGGACAAAATCACAGTAAGAAAGTTAAATAAAATAAAGAAACATAATATGCTTGAGAGAGCACTTTAAGTGATGGTCAAAAAGATACTTGACTTAAGAGTGAAGGACCTCAGTGAGACCTTTAATAGATAGAAAACATAAAAAGGAACCAATCAAAGATGAAGAAATCAGTAATGGATATTAAAAATAAACTAGGGGAAATAAATAGTAGACAAGAGAAAGCAGAACAGATCAGCGACCTGGAGAACAGAGTAGTGGAAAACAATGAAGTGGGGTGACAGAGAGAAAAAAATAACAAAACAAAACAAAAAAAACAAACAAAAAAGAAAATAGACTAAGGGAATTTAGTGATACATTCAGCATAATAACATTCACATTATAGGGATCCCAAAAGAACAGAGAGGAAAGTGGGCAGAAAAATTATTTGAAGAAATAATAGCTGAAAACTTCCTGAATCTGGGGTGGGAACAAATACACAGATCCAGGAAGCACAGAGAATCCCAGTGAAATCAACCCAAGGAGGTCTACACCAAGACATATATTAATTAAAATGGCAAGAGGAGAATTTTAAAAGCAGCAAGAGAAAAGAAAACAGTTACATACAACAAAATCCCATAAGGTTATCAGCTAATTTTTCAACAGAAACTTTGCAGGCCAAATGGGAGTGTCACGATATATTAAATGTGCTAACAAAAAACTCTGCAAACAAGAATACTCTATACATCAGGGCTATCCTTCAGAATAAAAGGGGAGATAAAAAGTTTCACAGACAAAAAAGAAATTGGAGGAATTCATCACCACCAAAGAAATCCTACAAAAAAATGGTATCAGGGACTCTGAATGAAAAGTAAAGACCATAAGAAGGAGCAAAAAAGGAGAAAGCAGAAAGTGGTAAAATTAAGTATAATTACAAAAACCAGTCAAGGAATTCACAAAATAAAAAGATGTAAAGTAAGACACCATATGCATAAAACTTGGGAAGGAGAGGAGAAAAAATGGGTTCAAACATAAGCAACTATTAACTAAGTATGGACTGCTATATGCAGATGTTATATACAAATCTAACAATAACCACAAATAAAAAACTGGTGATAGATACGCAAAAAAGAGAGTAAGGAATTTCAATTGGGGTGGAGTTTTTTGGATTTTTCCACATAAAGTATCATGTCATCTGTGAAGAGTGAGAGTTTCACCTCTTCCTTGCTAATTTGAATTATTTTTATTTCCTTTTGTTGTCTGACGGCTGAGGCTAGGACTTCTAGTACTATGTTGAACAACAGTGGTTGAGAGTGGGCATCCATTGTTGTGTCCCTGACCTTAAGGGAAAAGTTCTCAGTATTTTCCCATTGAGAATAATATTTGGTGTGGGCTTTTTGTAGATAGCTTTTATGATATTGAGGTATGTTACCTCTATCCCTACACTGTGGAGAGGTTTTTTTTTATTTTTTTTATTTACAGCATAACAGTGTTCATTTATTTGGCATCACACAGAGTGCTCCATGCAGTACGTGCCCTCCCTATTACCCACCACCTGGTTCCTCAACCTCTCACACCCCCGCCCCTTCAAAACCCTCTGATTGTTTTTCAGAGTCCATAGTCTCTGTGGTTCATCTCCCCTTCCAGTTTCCCTCAACTCCCTCTCCTCTCCATCTCCCCATGTCCTCCATGTCATTTGTTATGCTCCACAAATAAGTGAGACCATATGATACTTGATTCTCTCTGCTTGACTTATTTCGCTCAGCATAATCTCTTCCAGTCCCGTCCATGTTGCTTCAAAAGTTGGGTATTCATTCTTTCTGATGGAGGCATAATACTCCATTGTGTATATGTACCACATCTTCCTTATCCATTCATCCATTGAAGGGCATCTTGGTTCTTTCCACAGTTTGGCGACCATAGCCATTGCTGCAATAAACATTGGGGTACAGATGGCCCTTCTTTTCACTACATCTGTGTCTTTGGGGTAAATACCCAACAGTGCAATTGCAGGGTCATAGGGAAGCTCTATTCTTAATTTCTTCAGGAATCTCCACACTGTTCTCCAAAGAGGCTGCACCAACTTGCATTCCCACCAACAGTGTAAGAGGGTTCCCCTTTCTCCACATCCTCTCCAACACACGTTGTTTCCTGTCTTGCTAATTTTGGCCATTCTAACTGGTGTCAGGTGGTATCTCAATGTGGTTTTAATTTGAATCTCCCTGATGGCTAGTGATAATGAACATTTTTTCATGTGTCTGATAGCCATTTGTATGTCTTCATTGGAGAAGTGTCTGTTCATATCTTCTGCCCATTTTTTGATATGATTATCTGTTTTGTGTGTGTTGAGTTTGAGAAGTTCTTTATAGATCCTGGATATCAACCTTTTGTCTGTACTGTCACTTCCAAATATCTTCTCCCGTTCCATGGGTTGCCTTTTTGCTTTGTTGACTGTTTCCTTTGCTGTGCAGAAGCTTTTGATCTTGATGAAGTCCCAAAAGTTCATGTTCGCTTTTGTTTCCTTGGCCTTTGGAGACATATCTTGAAAGAAGTTGCTGTGGCTGATATCGAAGAGGTTACTGCCTATGTTCTCCTCTAGGATTCTGATGGATTCCTGTCTCACGTTGAGGTCTTTTATCCATTTCGAGTTTATCTTTGTGTACGGTGTAAGAGAATGGTCGAGTTTCATTCTTCTACATATCGCTGTCCAGTTTTCCCAGCACTAGTTATTGAAGAGACTGTCTTTTTTCCATTGTATATTTTTTCCTGTTTTGTCGAAGATTATTTGACCATAGAGTTGAGGGTCCATATGTGGGCTCTCCACTCTGTTCCACTGGTCTATGTGTCTGTTTTTATGCCAGTACCATGCTGTCTTGGTGATCACAGCTTTGTAGTAAAGCTTGAAATCGGGTAACGTGATGCCGCCAGTTTTGTTTTTGTTTTTCAACATTTTCTTAGCAATTCAGGGTCTCTTATGATTCCATACAATTTTAGGATTATTTGCTCCAGCTCTTTGAAAAATACCGGTGGAATTTTGATCAGAATGGCATTAAAAGTATAGATTGCTCTAGGCAGTATAGACATTTTAACAATGTTTATTTTTCCAATCCAAGCGCATGGAACAGTCTTCCATCTTTTTGTGTCTTCTTCAATTTCTTTCATGAGTGTTCTGTAGTTCCTCGAGTACAGGTCCTTTACCTCTTTGGTTAGGTTTATGCCCAGGTATCTTATGGTTCTTGGTGCTATAGTAAATGGAATCGATTCTCAAATTTCCCTTTCTGTATTTTCATTGTTAGTGTATAAGAAAGCCACTGATTTCTGTACATTGACTTTGTATCCTGCCACGTTACTGAATTGCTGTATGAGTTCTAGTAGTTTGGGGGTGGAGTCTTTGGGGTTTTCCATATAAAGAATCATGTCATCTGCGAAGAGAGAGAGTTTGACTTCTTCCTTGCCAATTTGGATACCTTTTATTCCTCTTTGTTGTCTGATTGCCGTTGCTAGAACTTCTAATACTATGTTGAACAAGAGTGGTGAGAGTGGGCATCCTTGTCGTGTTCCTGATCTCAGCAGGAAGGCTGCAAGCTTTTTCCCATTGAGGATGATATTTGCTGTGGGTCTTTCATAGATAGATTTTATGAAGTTCAGGAATGTTCCCTCTATCCCTATACTTTGAAGCGTTTTCATCAGGAACAGATGCTGGATTTTGTCAAATGCTTTTTCTGCATCAATTGAGAGGACCATGTGGTTCTTCTCTCTTCTCTTATTGATTTGTTCTATCACATTGATTGATTTGCGAATGTTGAACCAACCTTGCAACCCAAGGATGAATCCCACCTGGTCATGGTGGATAATCAGGTGCTGCTGGATCCTGTTTGCTAGGATCTTGTTGAGAATCTTTGAATCCATATTCATCAGTGATATTGGTCTGAAATTCTCCTTTTTGGTAGGGTCGTTGCCTGGTTTGGGGATCAGGGTAATGCTGGCTTCATAAAAACAGTCTGGAAGTTGTCCTTCTGCTTCAATTATTTGGGACAGCTTCAGGAGAATTGGTGTTATTTCTTCTTTGAAAGTTTGGTAGAATTCCCCAGGGAATCCGTCAGGTCCTGGGCTCTCGTTTTTGGGGAGGTTTTTGATCACTGCTTCAATCTCATTACTAGATATCGGTCTATTCAGGTTGTCAGTTTCTTCCTGGTTCAATTTTGGGAGTTTGTAGCTTTCCAGGAATGCATCCATTTCATCTAGGTTGCTTAGCTTATTGGCATATAACTGTTGGTAATAATTTCTGATGATTGTTTCTATTTCCTTGGTGTTCGTTGTGATCTCTCCCTTTTCATTCATAATTTTATTAATTTGGGCTTTCTCTCTTTTCTTTTGGATTAGTGTGGCCAATGGTTTATCGATCTTATTGATTCTTTCAAAAAACCAGCTTCTAGTTTCATTGATACGTTCTACTGTATCTCTGGTTTCTACCTCATTGATCTCTGCTCTAATCTTGATTATTTCCCTTCTTGCATGTGGAGTTGGTTTGATTTGTTGTTGATTCTCCAGTTCTTTAAGGTGTAGAGACAGCTGGTGTATTCTGATTTTTCAATGTTTTTGAGGGAGGCTTGGATGGCTATGTATTTCCCCCTTAGAACCACCTTGGCTGTATCCCATGGGTTTTGGACCAAAGTGTCTTCATTCTCATTGTTTTCCATGAATTGTTTAAGTTCGTCTTTGATCTCCTGGTTGATCCAAGCATTCTTAAGCAAGGTGGTCTTTAGCTTCCAGGTGTTTGAGTTCCTTCCGAACTTTTCCTTGTGATTGAGTTCCAGTTTCAAAGCATTGTGATCTGAGAATATGCAGGGAATAATGTCAGTCTTTTGGTATCGGTTGAGTCCTGCTTTGTGACCCAGTATGTGGTCTATTCTGGAGAAGGTTCCATGTGCACTTGAGAAGAAGGAGTATTCTGTTGTTTTAGGGTGGAATGTTCTGTATATGTCTATGAGGTCCATTTGGCCCAATGTTTCATTCAATGCTCTTATTTCTTTATTAATTTCTGCTTTGATGATCTGTCTATTTCTGAGAGAGGCGTATTAAGATCTCCTACTATTATTGTATTCATATCAATATGACTCTTTATCTTGATTAATAGTTTTCTTATGTAATTGGGTGCTCCCATATTGGGGGCATAGATATTCACAATTGTTAGATCATCTTAGCAGATAGTCCCTTTAAGAATTATGTAGTGTCCTTCTGTATCTCTGACTACAGTCTTTCATTTAAAATCTAATTTATCTGATATGAGAATAGCTACCCCGGCCTTCTTTTGAGGCCCATTGGCATGAAAGATGCTTTTCCATCCCTTCACTTTCAGTCTGGGTGTATCTTTAAGTTCAAATGGGTCTCTTGTAGACAACATATAGATGGGTCCTGTCGTTTTATCCAATATGCAACCCTGTGTCATTTTATGGGCGCATTTAAGCCATTCACATTGAGAGTGATTACTGATAGATACATTTTTATTGACATCGTGTTGCCTTTGAAGTCTTTCTGTCTGTAGATTGTTTCTATATTTCTGTTCTATGATATTCTTAGGATTTTTTCTCTTTTATAGGGCCCCCCTTAATATTTCCTGCATTGTCAGCTTGGTGGTTGCATAGTCTTTTAAGCCTTGCCGGTCTTGAAAACTCTTTATCTCTCCATCCATTTTAAATGTCAGTCTTGCTGGATAGAGTATTCTTGCTTGCATGTTCTTCTCATTTAGTACTCTGAATATATTTTGCCAGCCCTTCCTGGCTTTCCAGGTCTCTGTGGAAAGGTCTGACGTTATTCTAGTGGGCTTTCCTCTGTATGTAAGGAGCTTCTTTGTCCTAGCTGCTTTTAAGAGGGACTGTCATGAAACATAATTCCTCATTTTAACTATAAGGTGTCCTGAGGACTTTCGAGAATCTAAAATCTTGGGAGGAAATCTCTCTGCCTCTAGTACATGAACGTTGTTTCCATTCGTGAGATTGGGAAAATTTTCATAGACAACTTGTTCCACTATATCTTCTAGACTTCTTTCTTTTTCCTCCCCTTCAGGGATTCCAATAATTCTGACGTTGGAACGTTTCATGGCATCATTTATTTCCCTGATTCTGTTTTCGTGGCTTCTGAGCTGTTTGTTCCAGGCTTCCTCCTGATCCTTTCTCTCTATCTCTTTGTCCTCCAGATCACTAATTCTATCTTCTGTCTCAGTTACCCTAGCTTTTAGAGAATTTAGATTAGATTGGAACTCATTGAGAGCATTTTGAACATCATCCCTTGTGGCTTTCAGTTCTGCCCTAACATTGTGAACATCATCCCCGGTGGCTTTCAGTTCTGCCCTAATCAATTCTGTTTGGTCATCCATGGCTTTCTCCAACCTAGCTATTGCCTGGATAATTGTTAGTCTGAATTCCTTTTCTGACATATTGTCTATGTCGATAGCCATTAGCTCTGTTGCAGAAGGTCCATCCTCTGTATTTTTCTTCTGTTGGGTATTCCTCCTTCTAGTCATTTTGGTAAGAGATGACTGAACAGATGCAGCTGGATTTATCGATTGTGGTGCAGTCAAGGTGCACCCTGGAATGCCTCTGTGCAATCAGGATTCCCCACCCAAATGAGAGAAAAAAGAAAAGAAAAAGAAATAGAGAAGAAGAAAGAAAAAAAAGGGGAAAAGAGAAAAGGAAAAAAAAGAGAGAGAGAGAGAGAGAGGAAAAAAAGGGAAGATAAAAGAGAAGGCTCAGCCCAAATGGGCCACAAGGTAAAATTTGTGGAGTATACAAACAAAAACAGACAAACAAAAAGACTGATAAAAGTATATGACAAGAGAAAAAAAAAATATATATATAAGCAAAAAAAGGGAAGAACCTCATCAGAAAGAACCACAAATATAAGATTTATATATTATCAGGACAAACACAAATTCACAGAAACACTGACAGAAGGAAAAATTGGGAGAGTGGTTATAAATTCTCAGTGTATTTGAGGAAGGTTATTTTGATTCTTCCTGAATGTATCCTGATGTTTTTGTTAAGGGACTCAACTTTCCTAAGTTACAGGGGGATTAGAAACTGGTTTGCCTATAGGGGTAGCATTGACTGGGGAAAGGGGATTACCTTGAAGTTTAACTCTATATGTATAGTAGAAAATAAAAATTAAAAAAGAATAAACTAGACTAAACTAAGTTAAAATAAAAAAAGAATTAAAGAAATAGAAAAGCAAAAGAAAAACATGGGTGTATGTATCAAAAAGTTCAGGTTAGAAGGTTATTAAAGAATTTGATGTACTGGACATCTCAGTGTGATGGTAAATAGGTTAAAAAATTATCTGTATGTATAAAAATAAAAGAACCAGAATATTGGTAAAGAGTTAAAAATAAAAGTTTTATTTATGAAGTAGTGGTGGTTGTTCTCTTGTAGTTTTCTTCTTTTTTTTTTTTCTTCCTTCCTGGTTGGTTTTCTGGGGGAGGGGCCTGCCACGTGGGTTTTCAGACAATGATGTTCCCTGAGTTAGGTCCTCCCGCTCTCCTCAAGTGGGTGGGCTCTGAGGAAACTATTTTTTTCAGGCTTTTGTTCTCTGGTGGTTTTTATGTTCTTTTATCTGTTTTCTCTCACCTTGACAGCTTTTGATGGTTTTTGGAGTTTTAGAGGAGACCAAAGTGCACCCTGACCTCCCTCTTAGAGAGAAGCCTCAGAATGTTCTGCAGAGCTGAGTCACTGTCCCTGGGGATGCAGGAGCTCCTCGTTGTACCCAATACCAGGGAAGCAGTGGCTGTCTAGGCAGCTCCAGACCGCCAGAGAGGTTCCGAGCAGAGATCGCACACTGAGATTTTCCCGCTGTCCCGGGCTGGGAATGTCTGGTTTTTCTGGATGCCAGAGCTCCAGGCTAGCACCTATGAGCTCCTCTCCCAAGGGAGGGTGTGGGACGTGCGCGTTTTAGGATTGCCGTCTGGCCAGGCTCCCAGCCCCTCACGGGAGCCAGTCCCCACTCGTTTTCGGGCACGCTGGCGGGTGAGGTGCACTGGCAGCTCAGGGATTGACACCTGATTTCTCCGCCACACTCTCTCTTGCTCAGCGCCAGGGGAGGCTGTCCTGGGTCCTGGGACTTAGGTCCCTGACCCTAACCGCCCAGATTCCCACTATTCCCTCCCCCCCGCGATCGTTTGCTCTTTTTTTTTTTTTTTGAGTGCTTTCA
Organism: Meles meles; assembly: GCF_922984935.1. NCBI lineage: Eukaryota > Metazoa > Chordata > Mammalia > Carnivora > Mustelidae > Meles > Meles meles. Next base: position 78,632,923 of record NC_060066.1, read on the forward strand.
ACCAGACTCCAAGTTAATGCTGGTCCCCAGACGCAGGGCACTCTTGTATTGGGGTATTACTTTCCAATCAGTCACCTCTGGTGGCTCGCTCCCCTTTTGTTTATCTTCCGATATCAGTGCAATGCTCCCAGTCTGCTTTACCTGCCACTGGTGTCTTCTGCTCCTGTAGAGATCCAGCCGTGTATAATTCTGATCTCAGGCTGATTTCATGGGTGGTCGGAGTTCTTTGGTAGGTAATCAGCTCACTTTAGGGTACAGTTTGAAACGGTGCCTCCTCTTCCTACTTCCCTGCCATCTTGACCTAAATCCTTTGGAGAGTTTTAATTAAGAAAGAATGGTGTATTTAGTCAAGTGCTTTTTCTGCATCAATTGAGAGGATCATATGTTTCTTGTCTTTAGTTTTATTAAAGTGATATGTCATGTTTGATTTGCAAATGTTGAAACACCCTTGCAGCCCAGGAATAAACTCCACTTGGTCATGGTGAATAATCCTTTTAATGTATCTGTTGGACCTTACTAATATCTTGGTGAGAATTTTGGCACCCATGCTCATCAGGGATGTTGGTCTGTAATTCTTCTTTTTGGTGAGTTCTTTGGATTTGAGATCAAGATAATGCTGGCCTCATAGAAAGAGTTTGGAAGTTTTCTTTCTATTTCTATTTTTTGGAACAGGTTCAGAAGAGTGGGTATTAGTTCTTTTTTAAATGTTTGGCAAAATATCCCTGGAAATCCATTCAGACCTGGACTCAGGTGTTGGGAGATTTTTTTATCACTGCTTCAATTTCCTTGCTGGTGAGGGTTTGTTCATGTTTTCTGTTTCTTCCTCTTAGAGTTCTGGTAGTTTATAAGTCTCCAGGAATGTATCCATTTCTCCCAGGTTGCTTAATTTGTTGGCATATAGTAACTCAAAATATGTTCTTATAATTGTATTTCCTTGATGTTGATCATGATCTCTCCTCTTTCATTTTTCAATTTATTAATTTTCAATTCATTAATTTGGGTCCTTTCTCTTCTCTTTTAAATAAATCTGGTTAGGGGTTTATCGATCCTATTAAGTCTTTCAAGGAACTGGCTTCTAGTTTTATTGATATGTTCTACTCTTCTTTTGTTTCTGTTTCATAGATTTCTGCTCTAATCTTTATTATTTCTTTTCTGCTTGGTTTAAGCTTTATTTGCTGTTTTTCTCCAGTTTCTTTAGGTATAAGGTTAGATTGTGTATTTGAGACTTACCTAATTTTTTGAGAAAGGCTTGGATGGTTATATATTTCCCCCTTAGGACCACTTATCCTGTGTCCCAAAGGTTTTGAAGAGTTGTGTTTTCATTTTCATTTGTTTCCATGAATTTTTAAAAATTTTCTTTAATTTCCTGGTTGACCCATTCATTCTTTAGTAAGATGCTCTTTAACCTCCAAGTGTTTAAGTTTCTTCCAAATTTCCTCTTGTGATTGAGTTCAAGTTCTAAAGGATTGTAGTATGAAAATTACTGGGAATAATCCCAACCTTTTGGTACCCATTGAGACCTTAGTTGTGACCCAGTATGTGGTCTGTTCTGAAAAATGTTCCATGTGCACTCAAGAAGAATGTGTTTTCTGTTGTTTTAGGATTGAATGCTCTGTATATATCCATGAAGTCCACCTGGTCCAGTGTGTCATTGTCATTCAAAGCCCTTGTTTCCTCGTTGATCTTCTGCTTAGATGATTGTCCATTGCTGTGAGTGGGGTGTTGAAGTCCCCTATTACTATTGTATAATTATCAATCTGTTGCTTTAATTTGGTTATTAATTGGTTTATGTAACTGGCTGTTTCCAAATTAGGAGCATAAATATTTATAATTGTTAGATCTTCTTGTTGGATAGACCCTTTAAGTATGATATACTGTCCTTCCTCACCTTCTATTATCATCTTTGGTTTAAAACCTAATCTGTCTGATATAAGGATTCCTACTTCAGCTTTCTTTTAACATTCATTAGCATGATTAATGGTTCTCCACCTCCTCACTTTCAATCTGGTGGTGTTTTAGGTCTAAAATGAGTCTCTTGTACACAGCATATGGATGGTTCTTGCTTTTTTATTCAATCTAATATCCTCTGTCTTTTGGGTCCCTGCTTGGAGAGTGGTTTCCTGATTGTGCTGGGGTTCACAGTTTATTGCAACACGTAGCTGAGAGGTCACTCTGGCTGGAGCTCTCTAATTATAGCTGGCTTCTCTGCTCCAACACTTGGGCACTCTGCTGCACTCAGACATCCCCCTTCTTTCTGTGACCCTGGGGATCCTGAGACCATGCTGCTTAAGAGTCTGCTCTGCTTCACTGCCTGAGCATATTTCAGCCAGCGATGTCCCTCATGGAAGCAGACTTCTAAAAGTTCCGGTTTTATGTACTGCTGCTATATCACTTTCCAGTGGCCTGCTTACAGAGGCTCCTCCCCACTGTGGTTTATATATCCCCTCAAATTCATGTATCTGCACCTTCTTCCTTTGCAAAAAGTGGTCTCTTTTCTATTTGTAGAATTGTATCAATTCTTTCCTTAGATCTCAGGTTGAATTTATAGATATTCTGAATGATCTGTTAGATATCTAGGTAAATTCAAGGGAACAGATGAAACACTACTTTTCCATCATCTACAGGATTCTTCCAGACAAAATAGACTTTGAAAACAAAGACTATAACAAGTTACAAAGAAGGACACTATATAACCATAAAGGAAACAATTCAACAAGAAGATATAAGAATTATAAATATTTATGCACCAACCAATGGAGCCTTCAAATACATAAAGCAACTACTAACAAACATAAAGGAAGTAATCAATACTAATACAAAATAATATGGGACTTTAACACCCTACTTACATCAGTGGATAGATCATTCAAACAGAAAATCAATGAGGAAACAATGGCTTTGAATCACACATTTGACCAGATGTATCTAATTGGTATATTCAGAACATTCCATTCTAATATAGCAGAATATACATTCTTTTCAAGTACACATCGAATATTCTCCAGAATAGATCATGTGTTAGACCATAAAAAAAGTCTCCACAAATTAAAAAGGACTAAAATCATACCATGCATCTTTTCTGGCCACAGTGCTATAAACCTAGAAAACAACTATAAGAAAAACTCTGGAAAGCACACACATACAACTAGGTTAAATAACATGCAACTAAACAAGGAAATGTCAACTAAGAAATCAAAGAGAAAGTTTAAAAATACATGAATATGAATGAAAATGAAACACAATAGCCTGGAATCTTTTGGAAGCAGCAAAACTATTCTAAAAGGGAATTTTACGAGACCAGTGCTCTAACCCCTGAGCTACGGAGCCTAAAAGGGAATTTTAAAGCAAGTTTAGAGGCCTAAATCAAGAAGTGAGAAAATTTTCAAATAATTAACCTAACCTTAAACCTAAAGGAGCTAGAGAGGAAAAAAAAAAAACAAACCCAAAACCAGCAGAAGGAAGGATATAAAAAAAGATTGAAAGCAGAGATTGAAAAAAAGATTGAAGCAGAGATAAATGAAATGGAAGTTCAAAACAAACAAACAAAACATTGGAAGAGATAAATGAAATCAGTAGCTGGTTCTTGGAGAACATGAAAAATAAAAAACTGATAAACTACTAGTCAAACCCATTGGAATGAGAGAAAGAGAAAGAGAGAGAGAGAGAAATGGGATTCAAAATCAGAAATGAAAGAGGAGAAATAACAATCACCACCACAGAAAAACAAAGGCATGACAATATTATGAAAAATTATATGCCAACAAATTGGACAACCTAGAAGAAATGGATAAATTCTTAGAAAAATATTACCTCCCAGGGCACCTGGATGGCTCAGTGGGTTAAAGCCTCTGCCTTCGGCCCAGGTCATGGTCCCAGGGTCCTGGGATCGAGCCCCGCATCAGGCTTTCTGTTCAGCAGGGAGCCTGCTTCCCCTCCTCTCTCTCTGGCTGCCTCTCTGCCTACCTATGATCTCTGTCTGTCAAATAAATAAATAAAATCTTTAAAAAAAAAAGAAAAATATTACCCCCCATAACTGAATCAAGAAGAATTAAAAATAATTAGCAGACTTATTATGAACAATGAAATTGAATAAGTAATGAGGAAAATAAAAATTAAAAAAAAGACCTCCCCCACCCAAAAGTCTAGGACCAGATGACATCATAGGTGAATTTCACCAAACACTTAAAGAAAAGTTAATACCTATTCTTTTCAAACTATTACAAAAAAATAGAAGAGAATGAAAATTGTCCAAATTCATTCTATGAGGCCAATATTACCCTGATACAGGGTAAAAACCAGGTGAAGACACTACAAAAGAAAAGAACTACAGGCCAAAATCTCTGATGAACATAGATGCAAAAATCCTCAACAAAACACTAGCAAACCAAATCCAACCACTCATTAAGGAAAAATTCATCCACTATGATCATGTCAGATTTATTTCTGGGATGCAAGAGTTGCCCAATATAAGGGGTCCCTGGGTGGCTCAGTCGTTAAGCACATTAAGGTGCTCTTCCTGCTTGTGTTCCTGCTCTCACTGTCTCTCTCTCTGTCAAATAAATAAAATCTTTAAAAAAAAAGGTTGTCCAATATTTGCAAATCAATCAACATGATACATCACATCAATTAGAGAAGAGTAAGAACCATATAGTCATTTTGACAAATGATAAAAATACATTTGACCCAGTACTACACTAATTCATGATAAAAACCCTCAACAAAGTAGGTTTAGAGGGAGCATCCCTCAACATAATAAAAGCTTTATATAAAAACACCCACAACTAATGTCATACTCAGTGGTGAGAAAAATGAGAGCTTTTCCCTTAAGGTCAAGAATAAGACAAAGATATTCATTCTGTGCACTTTTATTCAACATGGTACTGGAAATCCTAGCCATAGCAACCACACAACAAAAAGAAATAAAAGTGATCCAAACTGGTAAGAGAGAAATAAAACTTTCATCATTTGCAGATGATATGATAATATGCTGAAAACCCTGGAGACCGCCAAAAAGCTACTACAACCAATAAATGGATTCATTAAGGTTGCAGGATACAAAATCAATGTACAGAAATCTGTTGCCTTTCTATTCACTTATAATGAAGTAGCAGGAAAAGAAATTAAGAAAACAATTCCATTTACAATTATAGCAAAAATAATAAAACACTAACAAATAAACTTCCCCAAGAGGTGAAAGACCTGTACTCTGAGAACTATGAAACATCACTGAAAGAAATTAAAGATGACACAAACAATGGAGAGATATTCCATGCTCATGGATTGCAAGACAAATTTTGTTAAAATGTCCATACTATCCAAAGCAATCTACACATTTAATGCAATCACTATCAAAATACCAACAGCATTTTTCACAGAACTAGAACAAATCATCTTAAAATTTGTATGGAATCACAAAAGACCCTGAAAAGCCAGAGGTGTCTTGAAAGAGAAGTACAAAACTGAAGGTATCATAATTCCAGATATCAAGATACAGTACAAAGATGCAGTTATCAAAACAATATAGTACTGGCACAAAAATAGACACATAGATCTATAGAACAGAACAGATGCCCCAGAAATAAACCCATGATTATGTGGTCAATCAAACTTTGATAAAGGAGACAACGATACACAATGGAAAAAAGATAGCCTCTTCTATAAATGGTGTTTAAAAAATGGGACAACTAGTTGCAAAAGAATGGAACTGGATTATTCTCTCACATCATACAAAAAAAAAAAAAAACAACACTAAAAATACATAAATAAATAATCTCAAAATGGAGTGAAGACCTAAATCTGAGACCTAAAACCATAAAAATCCTTGAAGAGAGCACAGTCAGTAATTTCCCTGACACTGTCCATGGCAACATTTTCCTAGGTAAGTCTCCTAAGGCAAGAGAAACAAAAGCAAAAATAAACTATTGGCACTATATCAAAATAAAACGTTTCTGCATAGCAAAAGAAAGAATCAACAAAACAGAGACAATCTACTGAATGGGAAAAGATATTCACAAGTGATATATCCAATAAAGGAATAGTATCCAAAATACATAAAAAACTTATACAACTCAATGCCAAACCTCCCAAAATAAAACAAAACAAAAAAACCTAATAATCTAATTAAATGGATTAAAAATGGGCATAATCCATGAGCAGACATTTCTCCAAAGAAGACATACAGATGGATTACTCATAGGAAGAAGATGGAAGGCTCATCAAGCCATCCTGGAATTTGACTTTCTTAAAAATATTTTTACAACATGTACAGTATATCATTAACATAGAAGGTCACAAATATGTAATTTATATATGGTTATGCATGTTGAAACAATTTGAAGGATGGAGTGAGTTATTTAAAAAGCAAGGCATGGGGCACCTGGTTGGCTCAGTCAGTTAAGTGGCTGACTCTTGATTTTTGGCTCAGGTCATGATGTCATGGGCCTGGGATCCATCCCCACATCAGCCTCCATACTCAGCAAGTGCCTTTTTCTGCCCTTCCCCTCCACCTCACTAGAGCACACTCTCTCTTTCTAAAATAAATAAATAAATCTTAAAAAAAAAACAACAACTAAGCAAAAAGCAAGATCCCTATTCCTTTGGTGTCATATAAGAATTCTTTTATGTTTATTTAAATTAATAATCTTAGGGCCCAGGGCATATGATATGCTCTGGGCTTATTAAATGAATGAATAAATAAATGAATAATATTTGGTTACTGAATATACCAGAAATCTTGGGTCACCATAACAACACAGTCTTTCCCTGTAAGTAGATATTTATAGGCAAGTCATATTCTAATTCGAAGCTTGCATGGGGAGCACATAATTATGACAGGAAAACGCCGTTATTGGTGTTAATATCCCTAGGGTACAACAGCCAAATCTAGTAATTTTCAGAGTGACATACTTGCCACAGGAGAGAGAAAAATTAGGTCTATGGGCTGGTGGACCCAGTCAACCACTGACTTGGCTTCTAGTCCTTTGGTTATTCCATCCCTTCACTATGTGAATTGGACAAATTATAAACTACTGGATTAAGATTTTTGCTTCCCAACTTTTATATTCCAGCCAGTCCTGCCTCATTCAGATTTTTTACAGGCTTTCCATTTCTTTTGTTTTTGCTTTTTTTTTCTTGACCCCATGTTTTGTTTTTCATAATTTCTACTTTCTACTTAGACATTTCTCAATGCAAAAATATTTATTTTCTTACAATGTCTTTATAATTTCATTTTGTTATTAAGTCTTTCAGTTATTGACAATCAATTTTGTATGGTATGAGGAAGGATGTACACTTTTTCCTAAATTGTCTTAAATGAATAATTATTGATTTCTGCTACATATTCTTAACCTTTTGTACATTCAACCATCTCCACAAAGGATGGAGGGAAAAAAAAAGGCTGAGAGATAACTTATTTTTATGAGCTAAGGATAACATTGTATGGAAGTGATTGCATCTATTATTGTGTTATTGAGATGTTGAGAAAGTTGGTTGACACCTCCTCTGGCTCTAATTTGTCTATATAAAGTTGCATAATTAACTCTGTATTGCTGACTTTTTTTTTTACTAATTAACTATTTCTATATCTAACTCATGTTCAATGCAAATATTCAAGGAAGTCTAAATGTTTTAATGCCCAGTCAGGTTGCATGAGTAAGAGTTAACTTTCTGTTACTCAGTTTTCTGTCTTAGGTCATATTGTGAAATCCCAAGAATAAAAACCTTATTATAAGGTTTCCTAATTTGAGTTTGGTTGATTAGAAATGACACTGGAAATTGGTCTGTGTGGGAGTATAGAAAAATCTATCACAGAATAAAAATAGCAATGGTGAAGGAACAAAAAAATCAAACCACAGACCATCATCAGGTTTTCAACATCATTAGTTTTATAGTATGGCTTTAGAATGAGATTTTGGTTCAATTTCAGGATATTTTGATACTGAAGTGAAGCCAATTCACTTTGAATTGGCTTCTTTTTCTGATGTCTTAAGAGAGGATTATCATTCAATATTTCAATAATAGTTTTGTGTGCTAATGAGAGTTTTCTACTATATTAGAAAGAAAATAATTCCATTCTGAATCTAGCAGGAAGAAGCAAGTTGAGATTGACTTTTCCTTTTTCAGTGTATTTGTGAAGACTGAACATCAGCAAATAGAGCAAATAAAGACTTTACAGAGTTGCAAAGGTATTTAGATATATGCTCTTCAAATATTTTGCAGCTGATGATGGGAAGGGAAGTAAATATCTCTTTATATATCTTAATCTGTTAGCCTATCTCATATAATATGTGGAATAGATTGATTATAATTTATGGGAAATTTAATGCTGTGTAAATGCTTACTATTTTTAAAATTTGGAATTTTTGAAAAAGAAAGCCAAAATATGAAATGTTTATCTTTTTAAACAAGGTAACAGAATATTGTAAAATATAATTTTGGGATTCATAACTTTACTTTTCTTTCTTCATGTAGCAGACAGCATTACATAGTATTAACAATAGACCATGTATGCATGTAAATTCTCATCAACAATGTTCTCAGTGTATATGGATAATTGTGTGTGTATTTTTTATTTTGTAGATATACGTGTGTGTGTGTATACAAAATAAAAAATACACAAATATAGATATACACACACACACATATATCTACAAAATAAAAAATACATGGGGTGCCTGGGTGGCTCAGTGCGTTAAGGCCTCTGCTTTCAGCTCAGGTCATGGTCCCAGGGTTCTGGGATCGAGCCCCACATTGGGCTCTCTGCTCTGCAGGGAGTCTGCTTCCCTTCCTCTCTCTCTCTCTGCCTGCCTCTCTGCCTCCTTGTGATCTCTGTCAGATAAATAAATAAAATCACTAAAAAAATGCACAAATACATATACACACACATATATCTACAAAATAAAAGATACACATGCGTGCGCGCACGCACACACACACACACACACACACACACACACATATATATATATATATAGTGCAACCATCACCACCATTATCTCAAGAACTTTTCCATCTTCTAAAGTGAAACTCTCTAACCATTAAACAGTAACTCCTCATCCATCCCCAGCCCTGGTAAGCACTATTCTACTTTCTGTCTCTAAGAATTTGACTATTCTAGGTACTGCACATAAGTAGGATCATATAATATTTGTCCTTTTGTGTCTGGTTTATTTTACACAGCATAATGGCCTCAAGTTTCATCCACGTTGTAGCATGTTTCCCCACTGAATGGATTTGGTATCCAGACTGAAGATCGTTTGACCATATATGCATGGGTTTCTCTCTGGGATTTCTATTCCATTGAACTACCATTGGTTCTTAGGTCATTATGATGCTCATTTGATCACTGCAGATTTGTAATAAGTTTGAAATCAGGAAGCATGAGACCTCCAACTTTGTTCATTTTTTAAGATTGTTTTAGCTAGTGACATAGAATTCTTTGAGATTCTATATGAATTTAGGATAGATTTTTCTAATTTTGGGGGGGGTTGATAGGGATTACATTATACCTGTGGATCACTTTGGGTGGTATTGACGTCTTAAAAATGTTAAGCCTTCCAATCCATGTACAAGCCGTGTCTTTCCAGTTGTTTATGTCTTTGAATTCTTTCAGCAACATTTTATAGACTTCAAAATATAAGCCTTTCAGCTTCTTGGTTATATTTATATTCTGAGTATTTTATTCTTTATGATGCGATTGTAAATGAGACTTCTTTCTTTTTAAGATCTACTTATTTATTTGAGAGAATGGGGAAGGGGCAGAGGGAGAGAATCTTTCAAGCAGACTTCCCACTGAGTGTGGAGCTGAACATGGGGCTCAATCTCAGGACCCTGAGAGCATGACTTGAGCCAAAAACAACAGTGAGATGCTCAACTGACTGACCCACCTAGGCACCCTTCATCAATGAGTTTTCTTAAAATCTTTTTTAGATTATTCATTGTTAATATATAGAAACTCTGTTGATATCTGTGTGCTGATTTTGTATCTTACAACTTTGTTGAATTCACTTATTCTAACAGTTTCTTTGTGGAATTTCCAAGGATTTCTATGTGTATAAGTTCATTTCAACTGCAGACAGAAAAAAAATTTACTTCTTCCTTTACAATTTTGTTGCCCTTATTATTATTATTATTATTATTATTATTATTATTTTCTTATTTAGTTGCTCTGGCTAGGACTTCAAGCACCTATGTTGAACAGAATACTATTTTTTTTTCTTTTTTTATAAAGGCCTGAGTCAGTATGGCCAAAGGAATCTGGAGGCTACAGAAGAATTTTAGATACCTGACAAGTGTTATACAAGAAAAGTGTTATGTGTAAGGACAGACTTTCAACACTGATGAGACCAGCTTGTTTCACAAGGATCCTGGCAAACAAATCTGTGTAACGCATATTGTGTTTCAGTTGATGAAATGTTTTGACCAGAGACTCACAGAAACTTAACCTGTGACCCACACCACAGAGTAATAGTTCAGTGTTCCCTAATTCAGTGCTCACAAGTTTAAAGTATATAACTACCATGAATAGTGAAAATTGATTATGTTCTCCAATATTATTGCCATATGGTCTCCACTTCCACTGCACTATTTGTGGTTGCCTATAAATGCTTTTCCTAGTGTTCTTTCCCTCTCCTCTTCATCTAGATACCTAGATTCAACCATTAAACCTTGACCAACATGTGAAATAATAGAAAATATATATATTGGCCTCTGGCCCTGGTTCCTGGCAGAGAGTTCCTGAAACCGTTGTAATTTCCCAAGTGGTAAGAGCACTAGGAACATTTGTTCTAATATTTGGTCTTTAACACTGGTTCCTTACACAGAGCTCCTAAGTCCTTTGGAATTTTCTGGCTCCTGGATGAGGACTGGTTTCCAGGAAGATGCTTGGAACTTTTAGCCTAAGCCACAACCCCAAGGAACAGAAGAGGTGCTGGAAATTGAGTTAACAATTGATCATACCTATGTGATGAAGTCTCCATAAAAATCCCAAAGGTATGGGATTCAGGGAGCTTCCAGGTTGATGTACACAACCACGTTGGGAGAGTACTCAACTCCACAGGGATAGATGCTCCTGTGCTTAGACCACTTCCAGACCTTGTCTTACGGAGCTCTTCATCTGGCTGCTAATCTATATCCTTAATCATATACTGTATTTATAATAAGCACAATAAATGCAAGTAAGAGTTTTCTTGAGTTTAGTGAGTTTTTCTAGGAAATAATTGAATTCAAGGCGGGAGGGGAAATCATGAGAACCTCTGATTTGTAGCTAAGTTATGGGTAACCTAGGGACCTATTACTTGCAATTGAAAAGTTGAAGTGGGGTGCAGTCTTGTGGAACTGAGCCCTTAACTTGTGGAGTCTGCATTAATTCCAGCTAATATTAAAATTGAATTAAACTTTAGGATACCCAACAGGCATTGCAGAGAATTGCTTGGTTTGGGAAACAGACACACACACACACACATCTGGTATCAGAAGTGCTGTCAGTACGGTAGTAGAGTAATGAGAGAGAAGCAGGACACAGAAGGAGTGTTGTTTTATCCTCCACACTCTGTAATTGCCAGAGAGTCTCTCTCTCTGTCTGGACCCCCAACCCTAGTGTACCTGAGGTATTCTTCTTCTTGTTAACACACCGTGTGTACACCTCTCTCTCAGCATTTATCACAACAATCTATTTGTTGATTTGTCTGTTTTCCCCATCCATTTTTAAGCTGTTTAGATGCAAGTTCCATGTATATATATGTATATATCATGTATATATATGTATATATATACATATTCCATGTATATATATGTATATGTATATATATCAGATAAAACAGTTTTAACATATTAAATTAAGTTTGTCTCCTTAAATATTTTAATAATTCCTCTACCTCCCTTTCTTTTTAATTTGAGCTATCTATAATAAAATTTTGCTGAACAAAAATAAACTGCAGCTTCGTCCAAATGGAATAATAATTAGAAATTTGGAACAAGCTATCTGAATTAATGTGTTTCTACTGTGCTCAGAATAATTATAGAATATTAGAACCAGAAGAAATACTAACTTATTTACACACGTGCTTATTAGGCTCTTCCAGGTTAGCTAAGAAGATAGGAAGGATAAAGATCTGAAATCGCTATCTGGGGCTGGAAAGGAAGGTCATGTGAGGAGAGTGCCATGTCCAGCCTCTGACAGCAGCTCTGTGATTAAACAACTCCTAGCTGTCTTCTCATGAACAGGCATACACTACTGCCAGAGCTGGAACTACTGATATAGAGCCACTGCTCTAATGGCTACCTATTCCCAGCTTGTCGTGAGCCATTATTTCTATCACTACTCTCTCCTGCCTAGGATAGCAAGTACTGATGTTCTCTACAAGCCTAAAACTCAAACCAAACCAAAATTCACAGGTTCAGGTTTCTTCAGATAGCTACTCTCCTTCCTGCTGCATGGACATCTGGTGCATGCCCACCTACTAAGATGCTGGTCACCCTGTAAATTAGTTGCCTTTTGCACAAGCACTTCCTTGATGAGTTAGAATGGTAAGGTATGTTCCAGCTTCTTAGAGGTCCTAAGAGTGTGGAATGAGCTTAAGTTACACCACTGGGAGCTCCTCCTTCACTGAACAGAGGCAGAAAGTGAAACCTAAAAAGTTAGGTGATCACTGCAAGAAGGGTTCCATTCAAAGCCTACCCTGAAGCACATCATCTCCCCATAATAAGAAAATGACTCTTCGTCTCAGTCCTTTTGACCTATCCAAATGTTTGGAGTAAGCCCGCAAGGGCTGAATTAACAGATATATCAGGTTTATGGAATGTGTAAACATATTGCCAACGTATGTTTTATTAGAATTATTTGGCTTAAAAATTAAGGATGGTTATGGTTTCTGGATTGGTATGTAAGGACATTAGAGGGTCACCACTTTATCTTAACAACAGACACAAAGCTGAACAAACTGAAAAATCAACACTTTTTTTGGATCTTTAAGAGGATTAAGGTTAAGGGACAAACTGTTTCCAACAAAATTGGACAGATAGAGAATTACAATATACTGGAGTAGAAACCTCCCCAGGAACCAGTAATAGAGTCAGAAAATCTGAGCTGTATTGATAAATTTCTGGAGGCTAGGCCTGTACAAATCTGAGAATTAAAGGCTTTAAGGGAAACCAGTCATAGGGGACTGTCACACTTCTGTGACCTTACCATCAGGAGCTTGACTGGTGCTCACAGGAAATATCACAGTAAATTCCCTTCATGTTTCTGGCAGAGATAGCGGAAAGGAGTCATTTGGAAATATGCCAGAGCACTCTATTCTTCTTAACATGGTCTATCTTTGAGAAAAACTTAGTTAACCTGCTAGAAAACCTGCTGGGATTTTCTCTGAACCTATTTGACCTAAGGAGGAAAATACCCAACTTCAGCCTTTGTGGAGTTTAAAAAAAAAAAAAAAACCAACAAAACAAAAACCAGAAATAGTTGGGAAGTTCACAATCTAGAGGCATAGGCACACTAAAAGACTGAGACCTAACCATAGCACTGTAGAATGCTTCCGTCTCACTAGAACTACGACTACATTACCAAAGGCCTACTTACTGTTGTTCATTTCCCCTGGAACATCATATCCAGTAACCAGAGAAAATTACAAAGCATATTAAAAGGCAATAAACACAGTTTGAAGAGAAAAAGCAAGTACCAGAACTGACCATGACAGGGATGTTGGAATTTTCAGACAGGGAATTTAAAACAGTGAAGATTGGACATCAGGAGAAGACAGCAGAGTAGGAAGTTCCTAACCTCACTCTTCAGCCCCTGGATACAGCTAGAAAACACCAACATCAGTGTAAATAATCCAGAAAATGACCTGAAGACTAGCACAAGAGACTCCCCACAGCTAAATGTAGAGACAAGCCCACATTCAAGACAATAGGAAGGCCAGAGATATAGTCGGGAGTAAAATAGACCTGTGAGACTGTCTGCAGGAGGAAGGGATGCTGTGGGCTCAGGGAGGGGAGAGGAACAGACCTCACACCAGGCAGCCCAGGCATGGGAGATCCAAACTGGGAAAACAAATCAGCAATTATTTGGCTTTGAAAACCAGAGTGGGCAAACAATCAGTTCCACCTGGAACTTTAAAAACCAGGAGCTTGGTTCTAGGAGAGCCGGAGATAGCACAACAAACACCCCTCCTGAGATATAGCACAGAAGTAGCAGTTTGAGAAATGCCTAGAGTACACAGGAAGATTGATTGATTGATTGATTTCTTAATCTCAGAGTATGTGCTGGAGGGCAAGGATTTTTGGGAGACTTCACCCAGAACAAAACAGCTGGCAGGTACCATTTTGCTCCCCTGCACCCCAGCCTAAATACAGGGACACCTGAGGGAACTAGCATAGCATCAATACTCTAGAACTAGCTTGCAAACAGTATGCCTTGTTCCCACACAGTTCTCTGAAACCATACCTTCCATCCCAACCTGACTCCCTAGGAGTTTTCCAGGCAGCTACAGGTCCTGTTCAGCTGCAGGCCAGCTCTAATATTGCTGGCACCATGTGTCCTGCCCCCCACATTCTGCAGACCTGCTCCCACCAATGCACCCTTGGGGCAGAGCCCATCAAATGCACTGTTTCAAGCCTAGCACTGTGCAAGCAGTCCAATAGCAGCCAGCACTACTCCAAAGTGATTCCTTTCTGGGAAGAGGAGAAGATAACCACACACACTGGTTCCACTGTGGACCCAGCAATGAGCTAGGGGCAGACATCTGGTATGACTGCAGGCCCCATCCACCAATGAAAACTTCTCAAGGGAAAACACAGGCAAAGCACCCTGCAGTTTCGTGTTACTGCATGTTTAGCAAATGCCTGGTCTGACAACACGATTTTCAGGTGGTTCCACACTAATGCACTAACAACACAGAGACCAAACCCTGCATACAACAGGCAAAGAGAACCATTACAGATGACTGGACTGAAGGCAAACATGGCTCAGCCACATCAAAAGGGTACATACAACACATATAGGAGAAAACCCTAAAGTGCCAGTTTTTGTTGAACAAAGGACAGAGCACTACTTATGAAGGACCTCTCCTTCATAAGGCTACTACTTTCAAGAGCAGGAGATGTAGGTGACTTTTGTAATACATGGAAACAGACACAGAGAGTTAGACAAAATGAAGAAACAGGGAAAAAAGAAGGTTACAAATGAAAGAACACGACAAAATCACAGCAAGAGAGCTAAACGAAGTGGAGATTAGTAATATACCTGATACAGAATTTAAAGGAATGGTCATAAAAAGAGAAAAGAATGGAGGATCTAAAGGAGGTCCTGGAAAAGAGATAGAACACATAAAAAAGAACAAGTCAGAGATGAACATCTTAAGTAAAATTAAAAATATGCTAGGGAATAAATAGTAGACTAGAGGAAGTAGAGGAATGGATCAGTGATCTGGAGGGTAGAATAATAGAAAGGAATGAAGCTGAACAGCAGAGAGAAAAAAGAATTATAATAAATGAAAATAGACGAATGGAAATAAGTGACACCATCAAGTACAATAGCATTAGCATGACAGAGGTCCCAGAAGGAGAAGAGAGAGAAAAGAGAGCAGAAAGTTTATCTGAAGAAATAATAGCTGAAAGCTTCCTGAGTATGGGGAAAGAAATAGATATCCAGATCATGGAGGAACAGAGGGCCACCAACAAAATCAACAAAAGGAGGTCCACACCAAGACACATAGTAATTGAAATAACAAAAAGTACTGATAAAGAGAGAATATTTAAAGCTGCAAGAGAAACCAGTTACAGACAAGAAAATCCCATAAGGCTATCAGCTGATTTTTCAGCAGAAATTTTATAAACCAGAAGAAAGTGGCATCATATATTCAGGGAATGACAGGGAAAGAACCTGCAATCAAAAATACTTTATCCAGCAAGGCTATCATTCAGAATAAAAGGAGAAATAAAGAGTTAAAGGAACTCATCACCACTAAGGCCACTCTATAAGGAATGTTAAAGGGGACCCTTAGAGTAAAAAGGAAAGACCAAAAGTAAGAATAAGAAAAGTAGGAAGGAAAAAAAAATAAAATAAAATTAAGTGAATCTGTAATTATCAGTGAAAGGATTTATCAATTAAAAGGATGTAAAATATGACACCATATACCTAAAATTTGGGGGGTGGGGAAAAAAGTAAAGAATGGGTTCAATCTTAAGAGACCATCAACTTAATATAGACTGCTGTATGCATGAGATGTTAGGTACAAACCTAATGGTAATTGAGAATCAAAATTAGTAATATATATGCAAAAAATAATGTGAAAAGAACTAAATAAATCACAAAACAAAGCCAGAAAACTGTGAGAGAAGAGAGCAAGAGAAGAATGGAAGAGAGAACTACACAAACAACCATAAAACAAGTAACAAAATGGCAGTAAGTACATACCTAGCAATAATTACTTTGAATTTAATAAACTAAA
Source organism: Meles meles (assembly GCF_922984935.1). Classification (NCBI taxonomy): domain Eukaryota; kingdom Metazoa; phylum Chordata; class Mammalia; order Carnivora; family Mustelidae; genus Meles; species Meles meles. Next base: position 78,649,371 of record NC_060066.1, read on the forward strand.
TGATCCAATCAAAAGACATAGGGTGATGGCATGGATAAGAAAGGAAAAAACCATTGATATACTGCCCACAAGAGTCCCATTTCTGAGCACATGCAGATTGACAGTGAGAGAAGGAAAAGTATTTGTTATGCAAATAGAAATGAAATAAAAGCCAGGATAGCAAAACTTACATCAGGCAAAACAGACTTTAAAACAAAGATTGTAACAAGAGACAAAGAAGGACACTATATAATCATAAAGGGAACAAATCCAACGAGGAGCTCTAACAATTGTAAATATTTACGTAGCCAACATGTGAGAACCCAAATACATAAAGCAGCTAATAACACACTTAAAGGAAGTAATCCACACCAATACAATACTAGGGGAGTTTAACAATCCACTTACATCAATGGATAGATCACCTAAATAGAAAATCAACAAGGAAACATAGCTTTGAATGACACATAGAACTAGAGGATTTAACATATATATTCAAGACATTCCATCTTAAAAACAGCAGAATACACATTCTTTCAGGTGCGCATATTATACTCCCTAGAAGAGATGACATGTTAGGCCATAAAACAAGTCTCAACAAATTATAAAAGACTAGAATTTAACCATGCATCTTTTGACCACACCATTATGACACTAGAAATCAAGCACAAGTAAAAATCTGGAAAGAATGCAAATATACAGAGGCTTAATAACATGCTACTAAACAATGAATGGGTCAACCAAGACATCAAAGAGGAAATTAAAAAAAATACATGGAGACAGATGAAAATAAAAGCACAATGATCCAAATTCTTTGATGTTACAAAAGATGTTCTGAGAGGGAAGATGATAGCAGTACAGGCATACCTCCAGAAGCAAGAAAAATTAAATAAATAAACAAACAAACAAAAAACTCACCTTACACCTAAAGGATCTAGAAAAAGGACAAACAAAATCCAAATCAGTAGAAAGAAGGAAATAATAAAGATTAAAGCAGAAATAAACAATATAGAAACTTCAAAAACCAATAGAAGAGATCAATGATACCAGTAGATAAACAAATTTGAAATGAACAATGAGAAATAACAGCTAATGCCATGGAAACACAAAGGATTATATGGGATTACTATGAAAAATTATATTCAATAAATTGGGAAACCTAAAGAAAAGGATAAATCTTTGGAAGCATATAACCTCCTGAACTGGAACCAGAAGGAAGTGGAAAATTTGAACAGACCGATTTCCAGCAAGGAAATTGAATAAAGAGAAATCAACAAAAAATCCAATTTATAATTGCCCCCTAAACTATAAAATATCTAGGAATAAACTTAAGCAAGGAGGTAAAAGACCTGTACTCTGAAAACTATAAACAGTGATGAAAAAAATTGAAAACACCAAGGAAAAATCATTCTGTGTTCATGGATTGGGAGAAATCCAATATTGTTAAAATGTCCACACTACCCAAAGTAATCTACAGATTTAATACAGTTTCTACCAAAATACCAACAACATTCTTTTAAAAGATTTTATTTATTTGAGAGAGAGAGATAGAGAGAAAGCACAAGTGGTAGGGGAGGGTAGAGGGACAAAAAGACTTCCTGCTGAGCAGGGAGCACAATACAGGATAGATCCCAGGACCCTGGGATCATGACTGAGCCGAAGGCAGACATTTAGCCAACTGAGCCATCCAGGCCCCCCAACAACATTGTTTACAGAACTAGAAAAAACAATCCTAAAATTTGTTGGGAACCACAACAGACCTGGAACAGCCAAAGAAATTATGAAAAAGTCAAATAAAACTGAAGGTATCATGATTGCAGATGTCAAGCTATATTACAAAGCTATAGTCATCAAGACAGTATGGTACTGACACAAAAATAGACCTATGGAACAGATTAGAAATCCCCCAAATAAATACTTGGTTATATGCTCAATTAATTTTCAACAAAGGAGGCAAGACATTGCCATGGGGAAAAGTTTCAACAAATGGTTTTGAGAAAACTGGACAGCTACATGCAAAAGAATAAAAGTGGACCCCTTTCTTACACCATATACAAAAATACTTTTAAAAATAGATTAAAGACCTAAATGCAAAACTTGAAACCATAAAAATCCTATAGTAAACATGGGCAGCAACCTTTTCAACATTGGCCATAACAACTTTTTTCCAGATATGTCTCCTGGGGAAAGGGACACAAAGCAAAAAAAAACTATTGGGACTATATCAAAATAAAAAGCTTCTGCACAGTGAAGTAAACAATCAATAAAACTAAAAGGCAACCTAGTGAATGGGAGCAGGTATTTGGAAATGACCTATTTGATAAAGGATTAGTATTCAAAATATATAAAGAACTTATAAGGCTCAATGCTCAAAAACCAAATATTCCAATTTATAAATGGGCTGAAGACATGAACAGGCATTTCTCCACAGAAGACACTCATAAGGCCAACAGACACATGAAAAAAATGTTCATTATCATGTACTCTCAAGGAAATGCAAATTAAAACTACAATGAGATATCAACTCATACTTGTCAGAATGGCTAACATCAAAAACATAAAAAATAAGCGTTGGTGAAGATGGGGAGAAAAAGGAAACCTCGTGCACCCTTGGTGAGAATGTAAACTGGTACAGTCACTGGGGAAAACAGAATGAAGTTTTCTCAAAAAAATTAAAAATAGAACTATTATATAATCCAGTAATCCCACTCCTGGGTATTTTCCCCAAAGAATATGAAAATATGGAAAAATGTTCCATGCTCCTGGATTGGAAGAATAAATATTGTGAAAATGTCTATGCTACCTAAAGCAATCTACACATTTAATGCAATCCCTATCAAAATACCATCCATTTTTTTCAAAGAAATGGAACAAATAATCCTAAAATTTATATGGAACCAGAAAAGACCTCAAATAGCCAAAGGAATATTGAAGAACAAAGCCAAAGTTGGTGGCATCACAATTCCGGACTTCAAGCTCTATTACAAAGCTGTCATCATCAAGACAGCATGGTACTGGCACAAAAACAGACACATAGATCAGTGGAACAGAATAGAGAGCCCAGAAATCGACCCTCAACTCTATGGTCAACTAATCTTCGACAAAGCAGGAAAGAATGTCCAATGGAAAAAAGACAGCCTCTTCAATAAATGGTGCTGGGAAAATTGGACAGCCACATGCAGAAAAATGAAATTGGACCACTTCCTTCGGCTCGGGTCGTGGTCTCAGGGTCCTGGGATTGAGTCCCGCATCGGGCTCTCCGCTTGGCGGGGAGCCTGCTTCCCTCTCTCTCTCTCTGCCTGCCTCTCTGTCTACTTGTGATCTCTCTCTGTCAAATAAATAAAATAAAAAAAAATCTTAAAAAAAAAAAATAGACTCCAAATGGATGAAGGACCTCAATGTGAGAAAGGAATCCATCAAAATCCTTGAGGAGAATGCAGGCAGCAACCTCTTTGACCTCAGCCGTAGCAACATCTTCCTAGGAACAACGGCAAAGGCAAGGGAAGCAAGGGCAAAAATGAACTATTGGGATTTCATCAAGATCAAAAGCTTTTGCACAGCAAAGGAAACAGTTAACAAAACCAAAAGACAACTGACAGAATGGGAGAAGATATTTGCAAACGACATATCAGATAAAGGGCTAGTATCCAAAATCTATAAGGAACTTAGCAAACTCAACACCCAAAGAACAAACAATCCAATCAAGAAATGGGCAGAGGACATGAACAGACATTTCTGCAAAGAAGACATCCAGATGGCCAACAGACACATGAAAAAGTGCTCCACGTCACTCGGCATCAGGGAAATACAAATCAAAACCACAATGAGATATCACCTCACACCAGTCAGAATGGCTAAAATTAACAAGTCAGGAAATGACAGATGCTGGAGAGGATGTGGAGAAAGGGGAACCCTCCTCCACTGTTGGTGGGAATGCGAGCTGGTGCAACCACTCTGGAAAAGAGCACGGAGGTTCCTCAAAATGTTGAAAATAGAACTACCCTATGACCCAGCAATTGCACTACTGGGTATTTACCCTAAAGATACAAACATAGTGATCCGAAAGGGCACGTGTACTCGAATGTTTATAGCAGCAATGTCTACAATAGCCAGACTATGGAAAGAACCTAGATGTCCATCAACAGATGAATGGATAAAGAAGAGGTGGTATATATACACAATGGAATACTACGCAGCCATCAAAAGAAATGAAATCTTGCCATTTGCGATGACATGGATGGAACTAGAGCGTATCATGCTTAGTGAAATAAGTCAATCGGAGAAAGACAACTATCCTATGATCTCCCTGATATGAGGACATGGAGAAGCAACATGGGGGGTTAGGGGGATAGGAGAAGAATAAATGAAACAAGATGGGATTGGGAGGGAGACAAACCATAAATGACTCTTAATCTCACAAAACAAACTGGGGGTTGCTGGGGGGAGGTGGGATTGGGAGAGGGGGAGCGGGCTATGGACATTGGGGAGGGGAGGCGAACCATAAGAGACTATGGACTCTGAAAAACAACCTGAGGGTTTTGAAGGGTCAGGGGTGGGAGGTTGGGGCAACCTGAGGGTTTTGAAGGGTCAGGGGTGGGAGGGTGGGGGAACAGGTGGTGGGTAATGGGGAGGGCACGTTTTGCATGGAGCACTGGGTGTTGTGCAAAAAGAATGAATACTGTTACGCTGAAAAAATAAATAAAATGGAAAAAAAAAAAGAATACCAAGTAGTCCAGAAAGGGTAAAATTATGTAAAATGTATATTTTATGAAAAAATAACATCATGTTCTAAGAAAAAATAAAAGAATATGAAAATACTAATTGGCTAAGATATGTGTACCCTATGTTTATGGCAGCATTATTTATTATATCTAAATTATGGAAGCAATCCAAGTATTCATCAATAGATGAACGGCTAAAGAAGTGGGAGAATATATATGTGTGTGTGTATATATATATATATAGATAGATATAGATATAGATATAGATATAGATTACATTATGTATCTATATCTATATATTACATTATATATCTATATATATAATATAATACTCAGCCATAAAAAGAATGAAATCTTGCCACTTACAACAACATGAAGGAATCTAAAAAGTAAAATGTTAAGTGAAATAAGTCAGAGAAAGACAAATACATGAATTCATTTGTATGTAGAGTTTAAGAAATGAAACAAATGATCAAAGAAAATGAGACAAACCAAAAAAAAATGACTTTTAATATAGAACAAACTGAAGGTTACCAGAAGGAAGGTGGGTGGAGGATGGGTGGAATTGGTGACCAGGACTAAGAGTACAGTTATCACGATGAGCACTGAGTAATGCATAGAATTGTTAAGTCATTTTATTATACACCTGAAACTAATATAACACTGTATGTTAAATATACTGGAATTCTTTAAAATGTAATTTTAAAAACCAACTATGATTAATATGCTAAGGGCTCCAGTACATAAATTAGACAGCATACAAGAACAGAGAGGCAGAGAGATGGAAATCCTAAGGAAAAAAACAATGCCAAAGATAGTAACAGTGCCAGAAACAAAGAGTGACTTTTTGGGCTCATTAACAGACTGGACATGCAAAAGATCTTGGAGCTTGAGGATGTATAAATAAAAACCTCTAAGAGTAAAAAATATGGGAATAAAGAATGAAAAACTGAACAGAATATCCAAGAATGTGGGACAACTATAAAAGATGTAACATATGTGCAATGGGAATACCAAAGGATAAGAGAGAAAGGAGTAGAAATGAAACTGAAGCAATAATGACTGAGAACTTCTCCAAATTAATGTCACACATCAAACTGCATATCCAGGAAGCTTAGAAAACAAGCAGGATAAATACAAACCCAAAGCAAAACAAACCAAACAAAAAAACCTCATACACATGGCAACCACTAAAAATAGCTAAAAGAAAATATAGTTAATATGTTAAGAAAAGAGATAACTTGGAACAAAAGAAAAATGCTTAATTAAAAACAACATGACAGAAAAAGAGGGGAAGACAAAAATAGAAAAAATTGGGGTGACAGATAGAAAATAGTAACATGATAAATATTAATCCAATTATGTCAGTAATCACCTTGAATGTCAATCATCTAAATATGACAGTAAAAAAATCATCAGAATGGATTAAAAAAAACCCAACTCTATGTAGTCTGTAAGAAAACAACTTTATTTATTTACTTATTTATCTTAAAAAATTTTTAGGTATTTATTTGACAGAGAGAGACACAGCGAGAGAGGGAACACAAGCAGGGGGAGTGGGAGAGGGAGAAGCAGGCCTCCTGCTGAGCAGAGAGCCCCATGCGGGGCTGGATCCCAAGACCCCAGGACCACGACCTGAACAGAAGGCAGATACCCAACCACTGAGCCACCCAGGGGCCTGTGGCTCAGTGGATTAAGCCGCTGCCTTCGGCTCGGGTCATGATCTCAGGGTCCTGGGATCAAGCCCCGCATTGGGCTCTCTGCTCCGCAGGGAGCCTGCTTCCTCCTCTCTCTCTGCCTGCCTCTCTGCCTACTTGTGATCTTTCTCTCTGTCAAATAAATAAATAAAATCTTAAAAAAAAAAAGAAAACAACTTTAAAACATAAAGACATACATAAATTAAAAGTAAGTTAATAAAGAAATATTTAATGCTAATATTGATCAGAAGGAAATGAAGATTATAATACTAATATTAGACTGAACAAACATGGAAGCAAGGGAAGTCAGTCTCCAAGGAAACATAACAGTTCTTAGTGTGTGTGAACTTAATAAACAATCATCAAAATATATGAGGCCAAAATTTATGAGGCAAAAACTGGTAGAAGTACTAAGAGAAATAGATGAATACATTATTTATATTTGGAGACTTCAGCACCCCTTTATCAGAAATGGATAGATCTAGCAGGCAGAAAATCAGTAAGGACACAAATGAAATCAACATTGCTATTAATCACCTGGCTATAATGGACATCCATAGACTATTTCATCTAACAGCAGACAGACATTCTTCTCAAGCTCATATGGAACATTAATCGAGATAGACCACATGCTGGACCAAATACAAACCATGACCAAATGGGATTTATTACAGGTATGCAAGATTGGTTTACCATCTGAAAATCAATTAATGTAATACTTCACAGCAACAGGCTAAATAAAATCACATGATCATATCAAATCATATCAATAGATGCAAAAAAAAGTATTTGACAAAATCCAATACCCATTCATGATAAAAACTCCCTGTAAACTAGGAATAGAGGGGAATTTCCTCAACCTGGTAAAGAATATCTATTAAAAAAACTCTACAGCTAACATTATACTTAATGATGAGAAAATAGAAGCTTTCCCATTAAGATCAGGAATAAAGCAGGGATGTCTCTCTCACCATTCTTTTTCAATACTGCACTAGAAGTATTAGCTAATGCAGTATAATAATGAAAGGAAATTAAAAGTATATAGACAGGGAAGGAAGAAATAAAAATGTCTTGTTTGGCATTATTATCTATGTAAAAAATCCAAATGAATCCATAAAAATATTCTGGAACTAATAAATGATTATTGTAAGGTTTTAAGATATAATATTGATGTACATAAGTCAATAGCTTTCCTATATACCAGCAGCAATTAACAGGTGAAATTTGAAACTGAAAATGTAACATCATTTACATTAGAAATGTCAAAAATGAAATATTTAGATATAAATGTATGAAAAGTACAAATTCTACATGAAGAAACAAAAAAATCTGATGAATCAAAGATGAAATAAAATTAATTTCTGGTCTATCTATGAAAGATATTTTTGAGAGAATGAAGAAAGAAACTATAGATTTAGAGAAAATATTTATAAAAGATATACCTGATAAAGAGCTATTATTCAAAATATATAAAGAACTCTTTTTTTAAAAAATCTTAAAACTCAAGAGGATAATAACCAAAAAAAAAAAAAAAAAAAAAAAAAAAGGCACCTGGGTGGCTCAGTGGATTAAGTCTGCCTTCGGCTCAGGTCATGATCTCCGGGTCCTGGGATTGGGATTGAGTTCCATATCTGGCTCTCTGCTCAGCAGGGAGCCTGCTTCCTCCTCTCTCTCTCTCTGCCTGCCTTTCTGCCTACTTGTGATCTCTCTCTGTCAAATAAATAAATAAAATCTTTAAAAAGAAAAAAAAAAAGGAGAGAGACTGAAAATAAACCAATGATCTTAACAGACACCTCACCAAAGAAAAGATATAAATGGCAAATAAACATGAAAAAAAAATGCTGCACATCATATGTCATCAGAAAATGTGAATTATAACAATAAGATACCACTATACACCTATTAGAAAGGCCAAAATCTGGGACATTGACAACAGCAAAGGCTGGCAAGGCTGTGGAGCAACAGGAATTCTCATTTATTCTGGTGGGAATACAAAACAGTGGATTCACTTTGAATGACTATTTGGTGTGTTTTTTTTTTTTCTTTCAAGCTGAACATACTCTTCCCACACAACCTAGTCATTACATTACTTGATATTTACTCAAAGCATTCGGAAACTTATACCCCCACAACCCTGTTCTTAAATGTTTAGAGCAACATTATTCATAATTACCAAAACTTAGAAGCAACTAAGATGTTCTTTAGTGGGTGAATGGAGAAACTATGATACATCTAAACCATGGAATATTGTTCAGCACTATAAAGAAATGACTTATCAAGCTATGAAAAGTCACAGAGGAAAGTTAAACGCGTATTACTAAGTGAAAAAAGCCAATATGAAAAAACTATACACTGTATGATTGTAAAGAGATTCTGGATAAAGCAAAATTATGGAGACAGTAAAAAAAGATCAGTGGTTGCCAGGAGTTGGGGGACAGATGAATAGGTGAATTACCAGGATTTTAGGGTAGTGAAACAATGCTGTATGATACTACAGTAGTAAATATATATCATTATACATTTGTCCAAACCCCCAGAACATACACCAAGAGTGAACCCTATTGTAAACTGTGGACTTTGGGTGGTAATGATCTGGGGTCCTCAGTTATAACCAATGTACTAATCTGGGTGGGGGGATGTTGATAATGTGGGGAGGGCAAGGAGTAGAAAGGAAATCTCTGTACCTTTCTCTCATATTTGCTTTAAACCTAAAACTGCTCTAAAAATAGTCTTTAAAAAAATTAAGAATGGCTCATATAATTGAAACACTGACTAAATGGGTCCACAACACGTTATTTTCTTTTTTGTTTGTTTTTTTTTTGTTTTTGTTTTGGGTTTTTTTCCCAAAAATTTTATTGGGGGGAAACTACAAAACATTTACAATACAATGTTTACAGTCACAATTTGTAGTGAACTGATTCCCCAAAATATATTACAACTCAAGTTGACGTATCTTGTTACATTCAAAAACCTACTTCTGTCAAAGTAGTCCTGAGTACATACATACATACTGCTCCAACCGTACCTACGTACAAACTAAAGCTACTGCTCATTCATCCACTGTCCAGGAAAGCATTCCTGCCTTTCTACACACGGGAAAAAAAAATATACAAGTTTTGGAATTTTATGTAATTAAAACAAGGCATATTCATGTACTACACCATTCTTAGTACTAAGAGGTGGCCTCTTTAGATCTATATAAGAAAGTGGTAAATATCTTCTCCTTTTGTGCAGTTGAACCCATCCTACATTCAAATTCTCTCAAGCACTGAGAGAAAAATACTTTTTTGGTTGAGGAAGATTTAAGGCAAGTTCTGGCCCTTTCCAAAGGCACTGTGAGACTAACCCCCCACCTCATTATTGCTACATGTCTTTAAACGCAGAGTATGTCACAGTAGAATTGGTGGGATAAACAAAAAACAAAATTTTGCTTCTTGCTAATTTAAAAAGCTGGAATGACAAAAAGCATGCCACATTTAAGCCTGCTTGCAAAGTATGTGGTCAACTTTTTTTTCTTTAAAGTTGGATGGGCTACACCCATTATACATTCTAAGAAAACTCATAAGATATTCCTCAAACTACTTCCACAGCATCAGGATAGATTTCTGTAAAGAAATCATGCAATCTTTCAAAACAAGGAAAGAAATTAATGAAATAAATATTACATACAATCTCTTAAATTAAGATTTTTTTACTCATTTACAATAAAATAACCAAGTGAAGTTACAAAAGGCATATATTACTGTGAAAAGAACATACACTCCACATTTTGGCGATTAATAATGGCAATCATAATTTAACATAATAAAAGAATATATATCTATTGCTTTTCATCATACTTGATAAATACAGTATGAACAAAAATTTCAGTGTATACTTTTCACAAAATAATAAATAGGTTGAATAGTTTTTTTCATATTGAGTTGGGGTGCAGTGGTGTGAATCAACTCAAAACAGCTAAAAATTCAGCAGTTATTCCCCCAAATGATTAGGAACTAAGCTCTGCCCAAGGCTTCCAGAAAGAGCAGAGAAAATGGTTCTAAAATTAAACATCCACTAAGTGATGGCAAAAAAACAGTAACCAGTAGGAAACTTTGGAATGCACGTTTGTTTTTGTTTTTTTTTCCAGACATAAAGAATTTTGTGTCAAACAAAAACCTGTGGAGCGGAGGACTACAATCAAGGCATATTCCTGATAGAATATTGGATTCCAGAAGCTTAGAGGTTTAGCAAGGTGGTGGCTGGCTGTTTGTTTACACTGGTCTGAAGACAAACGACAATTAAGAACTTCTCTCACATAAGAGTTCCCACATCTGGACTGTAACTAATGCTTTTCAAGTGAAGATACGGAATGGTGGTTGGTAGCTGCTGGTGCTGGGTTGATTTTTTTTCCCCCAAAAGTCCCAAACTCTTAGGAGACCTAAAAAAGTTTTAAGTGTTTGGTATCTTGTTCTGTTCGCATCACACCTACCCTGTTGTATTTTGTTCATCAATACAAAAGTTCATTGCCTTTTTTTTTTTTTTTGCTCAACAAGAATGAAACTTCATAATAATAATAAAAATAATAAATAAAAAAAAAAGAGAGAAAACCGAAAGGGGAGGGGTGGGGCCCCTCCCGGCACACAAGTTCGAGTCCAAGTGCTCGGTGCGGCCCGCAGACTCTGCTCATGGCCTGTCACCCCCCAGTCCAGCGCCCCTCCCTGCCCTTAACAAGGACTCCAGGTGGCAGGGGCGCCCTCCAACAACCGACAGAACAACCTTCCCCCTTCCTCCTCCTCCTCGCTGGCGCCCTCTTGCCTCAATCCTCAGAGATGGGCAGGCAGCGGCCAGGGTCAAGGCTGGGGGACTCGGAGCCGCTGAGACTGCCCGAGCTGAGTGAGCCGCTCAAGTATCTGTCAGGGTCCGACAGCGAGTCCGGGGTGCTAGGGGACGTGTCGAAGACGGGCAAATCGGACAGGCGGCGCGGCAGCTGGAAGTTGAAGGGCGGCGAGGGCGGCGCGGTGGCACTGGCAGGGAGGGGCGCGCTGGGCGGCGCCGGGGGCTGCACGGGGGTACCTGCTGCTGCTGCTGCTGGCTGGCTGCGATAATAGGCAGCGGCCACGGAGGCGAAGTTGTGGGTCTGGATGCCAAGCGGCGTGATGAAGCTGCTCAGTTACGGGCCAAACGCAAAGGCGTTGTTAGCGCACGAGGCGGACCGGCAGGCTGCGCACCGAGCGCCGGGCGCCAGCAGGTCCTCCGCGCCCCCTGTGCGGTACAGCAACGCCGCCGAGGGCCGCAGCCGCCGCGGAGGCACAGCAAGTCCGAGCGCCTGTGGGCGTGGAGGCTGCGGAGGCGCATGAGCAGGACAGAGCCGAAGAGGAGCAGGACGAAGCGGCAGAGGAGGAGGAGGAGGCTGAGGAGCAAGAGGGTGGCGGCGGCGGTGCGCGACGTGGGCTGTTGAGCAGCAGCGGCGACTCGAGGCCCCCCGGGGGCTGGTAGTGGCCCGACGGAAAGCCTGAGAAGCTGAGGCTGTGATGCAGCTTGGGCAGCGGCTTCCGGAAGAAGCCGAGGTGCAGCGCGTCCCGCACGCTTAAGGCGCGCAGGTCCCCAGAGACGCCCCCAGACGGCGCTGGCCGCCGCTCCTCTGCGTTGTGGATGAAGTGGCAGCGCGGCCAGTAGAGGCAGAAGCTGATGGTGTAGAAGGTGTGGCACAACTCGGTCTTGTACTTGCAGTGCCGTGTCAGGCTGGGTAGCTCCTGGAAGCAGTGCGCGAACTGGCACTTCTCGCTGTAGTTGCACGTGCAGCTCTCCTGGAAGGGCCGGCACAGCTCAGTCTTGTGGAGCATCGAGTTAATCTGGGAGCCGCCACCCCCGTGCTGCTGCTGCTGCTGGTGCTGCTGCGCTGGTGCTGGTGCTGGTGCTGGTGCTGGTGCTGGTGCTGGTGCTGCTGCTGCTGGTGCTGGTGCTGGTGCTGGTGCTGCTGCTGCTAGTGCAAGAGGTGCTGGTGCAAGAGGTGCTGGCTGCGCTTGCCCTTGCTGAAGGAGCGGTACTGAAATTTGTTCTCCTTGTTAAGCAGGGCCGTGCCTCTGCCCCCTGACAACTCCTTGAGGATCCTGTAGGAGGCGGGGCCGCCCGCCGCCCAGCTGCCATAGTTGCTGCGGTTAGCCCCGCCCAGGAACTTGGGCGAGCAGCTGCTGGGCCTAGGCGCGGGGTGGGCAGAGAAAGCAGGTCGTGAAGCCCGAGCTAGGGGCAGCGGCCACGGGGGTCCCCACCGGCTTCTTGTCCAGCATGTTCAGATTGAGATTGGCCACGGATTTCTCCGTCTTGCACAGGAAGTCGATATCGTAGAAGGCAGACAGAAGTGTCATCGACATGTTTCTGGATCTTGTAATGGTCGGAGTTGCAGGCACGGAGGTCCGGAGGAGCCCTCCGGGCGGCAAGGCCGGCTGGAGCTACGACGAAGAACGGGTGACCGGCGGGGGAGGGACCGAAAGTTTGCCGGGGGACGAGACAAGAGGGAAAGGGAAGCAGCGCGGCCTGGTTTGAGGGTGCCCGGGGGTGCGGAGTGGGGGGAAAGAGGAGAGAGAAAAAAGAGCGCTCCTCCACTCCCCGGGGATGCTCGGCACGCCCCCCACCACCAACCCGTGCGGGGAGCCGGCGACAGTTCGCAGACTGCTGGACCACAGCACGTTATTTTCATTTGTCATTTCATTTGTTTTCATTAACTTTAATCTAAATAAATGAGTTGGTGCCTAAAAATAAATGTCACACCACAAGGAAAACTGGTGTGAATCTTACCAGAGCTGCCGTTATGTGAAGCTCTTAGTATTTGGTTTAGAAGTTGGAAGCAAGGTAATATGGAAGGTAGAAATTCATTTAATTGATATTTATTGAGAACTAAGTTTGTGTTGGACACTGTACTAAGCTTTGAAATCAGCAGTAAATAAGGAAGATATAGTTCCTGCTCTCATGGATCATAAGTAATATATATTCAGTAGACCTATTTTCCCTTTTCTTAGAATGAAGAGTAGGGCAAATGATGGAATGAGGGTTTTAAACTAAGTCATAGAGAGTATTCTACCACAGTTTTCTAATTAAAGTATAAATGAATAACCTTAAGCAACCAAAATAGGAATCTGAACTTTAAAAATGATGATTTGACTCCAATTTTAACCAAAATTGTGAGTCAGAATAATCCCATAGGATATTTTCAATAATTAATGGCTCTGATGCTCATTAGGGTATCTTCCTTTTCCTTCTCCCCCTACTATCATTTCCCCTGATTAAAAAGAAAGTAAAACGAAACCAAAAATCTCTCAACAAATATTAGTAGTCAACATCTTAATTATTGGCTTGATTTTCAGCTTTCAAAAACTCAGTGATATGTGATTATAAATCTCAGACCCCATAGTCCTGAGCAGTTGCCAGTTTGCATCACTAAAGACTCGTTATTGCCTCAGCAAGTGTCCATCCAAGTCATTCAGCACCAGGCCAATGGTAAAGAATCTGTCTTAATTCCACCTCTGATTTCCAGCAGATTCAAAGTTTCCTGAAACCCATTAAAACCCCAGAAGGGGGCACCTGGGTGGCTCAGTGGGTTAAAGCCTCTGCCTTCAACTTAGGTCATGATCCCAGGGTCCTGGGATCAAGCCCCACATCGGGCTCTCTGCTCAGCGGAGAGCCTGCTTCCTCCTCTCTCTCTCTCTCCGCCTGCCTCTCTGCCTACTTGTGATCTATATCTGTCAAATTAAAAAAAAAAAAATCTTTAAAACCCCAGAAGGATAGGCTCATGCATGGAGTGCTCCTTCCTGCTGTTAATCTCAGTACCAGAAAAGACATGTTGCCAGCAGTGGAATATCAAGCAGGAGATTTCTGGAGAATCAGTCTAATATTACTCCATATTTACCACTCCTTCCCTGGAATTGAAAATGTCTGGATTCCTGGGGGAAGACACTGTTACTCAGAACTTTGAAACTCAGGTCAGGGTCAACAGATATGGACTGCACCATTCCCCAAACAAAAGGAATATTAAGCCCTAAAGTCAAATCTCATACCGTGCTCATATTTAATATCACTTCACTTAAAGTGGAGCACAGATTTACACCTTTGAGCTGTCTCCCAACTCCACTTCGTATTCTTATATAGTTTGTACACTCTGCTTCCTCAACCAAAGTCTCTCCCCATGCTTGGCCCACCAACTATTACTCTATGTAATTAGTAGATATACCCTTGCCCTCAACTTCCACCTTAAATGCTCCCAATTTAGATGGTATTGCAATCCCAAAGAGCAAATGTGAGCACCCTGAGATATTGGGCCATGAGTAGTTTCACTGGGAGAAGGACGCTTCTGATCCCCTGTACTCCTGGAAAGTGAAGCAGCAGTTAGATTCACCTAGAAGCCACACAAGTTCGACTGCCTGCTAGACACTTCAGTCTTGCACACTGACTGACTCACAGGAATACTTAAGTGTCTGGGCAGCTTTATGCCTGTTTTGGTAGGATGATTTTTGGATTCGGTTTCAGGATAACATAATATTATGAAATAAAATGGAAATCTTGTCATACTAGTAAATTTATAAAACTAGGATAGATTTTTCTAAAGTCATATTCGCTTTTATTATAATAATCTATCCTCATATTTAAAAATAATGTCAATTATTATTAAAATATTATGTGATTCTATAGCTTATTGACACAGAAACGTAAGCCCTCAGACAACTTACAGCCCTCATATAGTAGTCATTTCAAGTCAACCAGGTGAGTTGAAGCTTACAGGTTTCTGTGACTCTTAAAATGAATTCATCAAGAAATTTACATTTCATTCTCTGGGTTTCCCTATTGTAATTTTGTGCATAGAAATCAAACAACTTGGTTATCAAAACAAAGGCCATCTAGAAGCCCCAGAATATGCCGATCTCAATTTTTTGAGATAATTACCTAAACAAAATATTTAAAACCCTTTTTGAGACTTCTAGACTCATTGAGAATATATGTATGGATCCTTGCAAATTTTAAGAACCTTTCCATAGTTTATTTCTGCACAATCAAGAGCTCCATCTATCCTTGTCAGGATTGAGAGATTCCCATAACATGCCAGACTGATCCACAATCTTGATTGGATGCATATTCTTACAAATCTTTTACAATTACCAGCTATAAACTTTACTGAAAGGTCTTTCTTCTGGCAGGATATGCTAATATTTAAAACATTACATAAAATACTGCTGCCTTTTTCTGATATTTAGCAATCCTACTCCCACCATCTATGTTAATCTTTGTTACATTATAATTATAGTTAAAATATAATAAAATCCAGTCAAAAATTAACACTAAATAAATCAAAATCCCAGCAAGGTTTTCAAAATGGAAGTTGATAATCTGGCTATAAAATTTGTATGATATTGGGAGGGAGACAAACCATAAATGACTCTTAATATCACAAAACAAACTGGGGGTTGCTGGGGGGAGGTGGGGTTGGGAGAGGGGTAGGGGTTATGGACATTGGGGAGGGTATGTGCTATTGTGAGTGCTGTGAAGTGTGTAAACCTGGCGATTCACAGACCTGTACCCCTGGGGATAAAAATACATTATATGTTTATAAAAAAAAAAATTGGAAGGGGAGGCGAACCATAAGAGACTATGGACTCTGAAAAACAACCTGAGGGTTTTGAAGGGTCAGGGGTGGGAGGTTGGGGGAACAGGTGGTGGGTAATAGGGAGGGCACGTTTTGCATGGAGCACTGGGTGTTGTGAAAAAACAATGAATACTGTTACACGGAAAAAATAAATAAATTAAAAAAAATTTGTATGATATGCAAAAGGCCAAGAAATGGCATTCTTAGAGAAGAATTAAATAAGAGAAAGTATTATACAGATACCAAAACTTAATATAAAGCTATAAGAAGACAGTAAGAGTGAAACAAGAATAGAAAATAAACCAATAGAAAAGAAGTGTCCAAAAACAGACCCACGCATAAAAGGACACATCATCTATACAAAGGAAGTACTAAAGATTAGTGATAAAAATTAGTGTTGGTGCTAGGTCAATTATACAACCATATGTAAAAGGTAAATCTTGAGATCTGTCTTATACCACCTACAAAAATCTATTCCTGAAAGAATTAGCTTGGAATTGTAAAAAATAAATGTTTTATAAGATAAATTATTTTTATAACCTTGAGGTAGGAGAGGTAGGAAATGATTTCTTACCTTTTTTTTAAGATTTATCTACTTATTTGAAAAAAGGGAAGGGCAGAGGGAGAGAAGCAGACTCCCTCTTAATCATGTGGAACCCACACAGGGCTCAATCCTATGACCCTGAGATCATGACCTGAGCTAAAACCCAGAGCTGGATGCTTTAAAAAAAAAAAAAGTTATTATTTTGAGAGAGATAGAGAGGCATGAGGTGAGGAGGGGCAGAGTGAGAGTGAGAATCTCAAGCAGATCTAAAGTCTGAGTGCTGAGTGCAGAGTCCAATGCAGGGCTTGATCTCACAACACTGAGACCATGACCTAAACTGAATTCAAGAGTTGGATACTTAAACAATTTAACCACCCAGGCACCCTAGAAATGTCTTCTTGAACAGATTTTAAAAAGCAATAGCTATAAATGAGGAGACTGATAGACTAGACTACATTCAAATCAAGGATTTTTTAATCAAAGACACCATAGTGAGAGTGAAGAGGCAAGTAACAGTGTGAGTAAATATATGCAACACATATAACTGACAAAGGTCTCACATTCAGAATATGTAAAAACCTCCTAAAACTTAATAAGAAAAAGTCAAATGATCCAAGAGGTAAATGAATAGAAGATCTGAAAGGGTAATTTGCAAAAGAAAGTATGTAAGTGATATTTACTTTCATTAATAAATATATCAGAGCAAATGAAAATCACAATAATGAGGCACCACCACACATACAACACTAGCTAAAATTGAAAAGACTGACAACCCTCAATGTTCACATGGATGCAGAGCAACAACTCATTTGCTGCAGGAGGAAGCACACTGAGTTTGGTGGTGTATTCTAGATCTAAAAATTAGCATACCCTGGAACAGCTGGGAAGATGACAAGAATAGGAGGACCCTAAGCACACCTAAACCCATAGATAATACTAAATAACACTTACATCAATGTAAATAGCCCAGAAAATGACTCCAAGACTGGCAAAACAAACCCCACTAAACTAAGTGTAGAAGAGAGGCCAAATGGAAGAGCATAGGAAGGGCAGAGACATGGTTCCTAAACAGTCCCTTGGGATTATCCACAGCTGGAAGGGATGTCACAGGTAAAGAGAGGAGAGAGAAACAGGCCCTCACACTGGGGAACCTGAAAGGGCAAGACGAATCACCATAATATTTGGCTTAGAAAACCAGAGGGGTCAAATTTTATAAGTACTTATAATCAGTGGGACTTTAACCTGGGATTTAAAAAAATCAGTGGGCTTGGCTCTGGGAAAGATGGGAGGTCCATAGCAAAGAATCCCTACCCTTAAAGAGACAACACAACAAATAGTCCCACAAGATACAGCATAGAAGTAGCAGCTTGAAAAACATGTGAAGCATATGGGGTGAGAGAGTTGTTTACTCATCTCAGAGCATGTCCGAGAGGGATTAGGTCACTGGCAGAATCCTGCAGGAACAAAGGAAATGGCAGGCACCATTTCCATCCCCATGTCTCCCAGCATAAACACACAGCCACCTCACTACCTAACTTGATTAACAGTGTGCCCCACTCCCTTCATCCAGGTGGGCCTCTGTCCCAGCACTGCAGATACCCTCCCCTAGAAGACACGTGTGAAGACCTTGCAAATAAGCATGCATCCTGCTTCCGTGCACACTGCAGATCTGTCTCCTCCAATACGTCTTGGCCAGAGACCAACCAAAGCAGTATCACAAAACTGGCAATGTGCAAGTAGCCTTGACAAGAGCCAGCACCCCTCCATACTGTGTCCTTCCAAGGAAGAGTGAAAGATAACTACACACAACAGTAAGACCACCCAACCCAGAAGTGGGCTGGTAGCAAACAGCTGGTCTGAATGTAGCCCCACCCACTAATGAAAGCTTCTCAGGGGAAAATACCCTGCAATTTTGTGCTATTATATCTCTGAGAAACAACTGGGGTGACTCAACTTCAGCCCAAGGTGGCCCCAGACTAGCCTACTAACACCACAGGGACTGAAACATGCCCACAATAAGCAAAGAGAGCCATTACAGACAACTGGACTAAAGGAAAATTGACTCAGCCATAACATCAGGGTACATGCAACACACATAGGAAACACGCCTGAAGTATCAGGTTCTGGTGAACAAGGGACAGGACACTGCAGGGCACCATAGGAACTCTTCTTCATAAGGACACTATTTTAAAGAGAAGGGGACATAGCTAACTTTCTTAATACCTAGAAACATACATAGAGAGTTAGACAAAATGAGGAGAGAGAAAAAATATCAAAGAGGACAAAATCACAGCAAGAGAGCTAAATGAAATAGGGATGAGTAATATACCTGATAGAGAATTTAAAGTAATGATCATGAAGATACTGGGTTTGAGAAAAGAGTGGAGGACATCAGCAAGACCCTCACCAAACAGATAAAGAAGAACCAATCAGAGATGAAGAGCACAATAAATGGAGTTCAAAGTACACTAGATGGGATAAATATCAGACTAGAGGAAGCAGAAGAATGAATTAATGGTCTCAGGACAGAGTACAGGAAAATAAGCAAGCTGAGCAGGTGAAAAAAAAAAAAAAGAAAATGGACAAAAATGAGAATAGACTTAGGGAATCCAGTGACACCAGGAAACATAATGTCATTGACATTATAGAGATCCCAGAAGGAGAAGAGAGAGAAAAGGGGGCAGAAAATTTATTTGAGGAAATAATAGCTGAAAACTTCCTGAATATGGGGAAGGAAATAGAAATCCAGACTGAGAAGGCACAGAGATGGCTCAATAAAGTCAACCAAAAGAGGTCCACACCAAGACACACAGTAATTAAAACTGCTAAAAGGTAGTAGTAAAGAGAATTTTTTAAAGCAGCAAGAGAAACCAGTCCCATACAATGGAAACCCTGTTAGGTTGTCAGCCTGATTTTTTGTAAAGAGTTTATTTATTTATTTGAGAGAGATACAGATAGTGAGAGGGAGCAGGAGTGGGGAGGAGAGAGAGAAGTGTGCTCCTGCTGAGCAGGGAACCCAATGCAGGATTCCATCCCAGGACCCTGAGATCTGCTGAAGGCAGATGCTTAATGACTGACGACAGGTGCCCCTGTAAGCCTGATTTTTCAGCAGAAAATTTGCAAGCCAGAAATGAGTGGCATGATATATTCAAAATGCTGGGGAAAAAAAAAACCCAAAAAACAAAAAAACACCTTGCAACTTAAAATAGTGTATCGAGCAAAGCTATCATTCAGAATAGAAGGAGAAATAAAGAATTTCCCAGATAAAAATTGAAAGTTCATGACACTAAAACAATCCAACAAGAAATGTTGAAGGTGACCCTTCTAGTGGGAAGGAAAGGTTGTAAGTTAAGAAAAGCAGGAAGCACAAAAGCAGGAAAAGTAAGCATATTTGTAAAAATTAATCAAAGGACTCACAAAAGAAAAGGATGTAAAGTACGGCATTAAATACCTAAAACACGACAGGGAGATGAGGCAAAAATGGGTTCAAACTTAAGCAAACATCAACTTAATATAGACTGCTATATGCATATGTTATATACAAACCTCTTGGTAAGGCAAAATCAAAGAACAGTAATAGATATACAAAAAGTAAGGAGAGATAATCCAAGTAAATCACTAAAGAGAGGCAAATTATTATGAGAGAAGAGAACAAGGAAGAAAGGAACAAAGAAGTTCTATAAAAACAACAATAAAACGAGCAACAAAATGGCAGTAAGTACATACCTGCGAATAATTATTATTAATGTAAATAAACTAAATGCATCAATCAAAAGACGTAGGGTGATGGAATGAAAAACAAATAAAAAAACACCTACACGCTGCCTACAAGAGACTCATTTCATATACCTAAAGATACACACAAACTGAAAGGATGGACAAATATTCATCATGCAAATAAGTGTGAAAAGAAAGCCACAGTAGAGAATCTTATAGCGAATGAAGCAGACTTTAAAACAAAGATGATAATAAGAAATAAAATAGGGCACTACTTGATAATATAGAGGAAAACCCAACAAGAAGGTATAGCAAATGTGAATATTTATGCACTCAACACAAGAATAAACAAATGCATAATATGGTTAATAACAAACATAAAGGTAGTAATCGGTAATAAAACGATTATAGTAGAGGGATTTAACACCCCACTTACATCTTTGGAGAGATCATCCAAACAGAAATTCAACATGGAAACAGGGAACTGAATCACACATTGGACCAGTGGATTTAACAGATACACTCAGAACATTTCATGCTAAAACAGCAGAATACACATTCTTTTCAAGTGCACATAGAATATTCACCAGAATATATCACATATTAGCCCACAAAATAAGTCTCAACAAATTCAAAAATATCAGTCATACCATGCATATTTTCTGACCATAATGCTATGGAACTAGAAATCAACCACAAGAAAAAAATCTAGAAAGAGCACAGACGTATCAAGGTTAAGCAACAAGCTATGAAACAATGAATGAATCAACCAAGAAATCAAAGAGGAAATAAAAAATTTCATGGAGACAAAGAAAATGAAAACATAATGGTCCAAAATCTTTAGGATGCAGCAAAAGATGTTCTAAGAGGGAAGTTTATAGCAATACAGGCATACCTCAAGAAGCAAGAAAAATCTCAAATAAACAACCTAATCTTACAATCTAGAAAAAGGAGAACAATGTTGAAAACAAGTAGAAGAAAGGAAACTGTCAAGATTAGACCAGAAATAAACAAAATAGAAACTGAAAACAAACAAACAAACAAACAAAACAATAGCACAGATCAATGAAACCAGGAGCTGGTTCTTTGAAAAGTTCAACAAAATTGATAAAACTTTAGTCAGATTCATCACAAAAAAAAAAAAAAAAGAAAGAAAGAAAGAGAGACAGATAGAGATACAGAGAGATGAGAAAGAGAGAGAGAGAAAATCAAAATGAAAGAGAAGAAATAACAACCAACACCACAGAAATACAAAGGATTATAAGAGAATATTATGAGAGAAAATTACATGCCTAGACATTGGTCAACCTAGAAGAAGTGGGTCAATTTCTAGAAACATACAACCTCCCTAAACTGAATCTGGAAGAGATAGAAAATTGGAATAGATCAATTTCCAGCAATGAAAGAATAAGTAATTAAAAACTCCCAATAAACAAAAGTTCAGAACCAGAGAGATTCATAAGTGAATTCTACCAAATATTTCAATACTTGCAAATCAAACAACATGATACATCACATCAATAAGAGAAAGAACACAAATCATATGATCAATTTAATAGATGCAGAAAAAAACATTTGAAAAAATACATCCAATCATGATAGAAAGCTTGTAGGTTTAGAGAAAACATATCTCAAAAAAGTCTATAAATGAAAAACACATCACTTACCTCGGAGTCAATGGTGAAAAACAGAAAGATTTCCCTCTAAGGTCAGGAACAACAGAAGTATGTGCATTCTCACCACTCCTTCAACCTAGTACTGGAAGTTATACCCAAGCAATCAGACAACAAAAAGAAATAAGAGGTGTATAATTGGTGAAGAAGAAATAGAACTTCCACCATTTAACAGAGGACATGATACTATATACAGAAAACCCTAAAGATGTCACAAAAAACCATTAGAACAGATAAATGAATTCAGTAAAGTTGCAGGATAAAAAAAAATCAATATACAGATATCCACTGCATTTCTATACACTGGTCATGAATCAAAAGAGAAATTAAGAAAACGATCCTATTTACAATTGCCCCAAATTAATAAAATACCTAGGAATAAACTTAACCAAGGAGTTCAAAGACCTGTACTGAGAACTATAAAATACTGATAAAAGAAATTAAAGAAAACAGAAACAAATGGAAGTCATTCCATGCTTATGGATTGGAAGAACAAATATTATTAACATGTCCATACCACCCAAAGCAATCTAGAGATTTAATGCAATTCCTATCACAATGCCGACAGCATTTTTCACAGAACTAGAACAAACAAACCTAAAATTTGTTTGGAATTCCCACAGACCCCAAATAATCAAAGCAATCATGAAAAAAATAAATAAATAAAACAAAGCTGGAGGTAACACATTTCCAGTTTCAAGCTATATTACAAAGCTGTAGTCATCAAAATAGTGTGGTACTGGCACAAAAACAGAGAGGATCAATAGAACAGAATGGAAAGCCTAGAAATACATCTATAATTATATGGTAAATTAATTTATGACAAAAGAGGCAACAGTATGCAATGGAAAAAGATAGCCTCTTCAACAATGGTTTTTGGAAAACTGGACAGCTACATGCAAAAGAATGAAACTGGACCACTTTCTTACACCATACACAAAATTAAACTCAAAATGGAGTAAAGACCTATTTGTGAGATCTGAAACCATAAAAACCCTAGAAGAGAGCACAGGCAATAGTTTCTCTGATATTGGCCATTGCAACTTTTTTTTCTAGATATGTCTCCTGAGGCAAGGGAAGCAAAAGCAAAATAAAGTATTGGGACTACATAAAACAAAACAAAACCAAACAAAACAAAAACCTGCTACACAGCAAAGGAAACAATACAACTAAAAGATAACCTACTGAATAGGTAAAGATATTTGCAAATGACATAGCTGATAAAGGCTTAGTATCCAAAATATACAAAAATATCCAAAAACTATACAACTCAACACCAAACAATACAACTTAAAATGGGCAGAAGACAGGAACAGCCATTTCTCCAAA
Organism: Meles meles; assembly: GCF_922984935.1. Taxonomy (NCBI): domain Eukaryota; kingdom Metazoa; phylum Chordata; class Mammalia; order Carnivora; family Mustelidae; genus Meles; species Meles meles. The sequence goes on from NC_060066.1 coordinate 78,672,644, forward strand.
GACGATATCCAAAGGGCTAACAGATACATGACGAGATGCTCAACATCATTCATCATCAGAGAAATGCAAATCAACATCACAATTACACCTCACACCTGTCAGAATGTCTAACATCAAAAAATAAGAAACAGTGTTGGCAAGGATATGGAGAGAAAAGTACTCTCATCTACTGTTAGGAGGAATGTAAACTGGTATAGCCACTGTGGAAGACAGTATGAAGGTTCCTTAAAAAATTAAAAATAGAGACTAGGTCAAGATGGCGGGGAAGTAGGAGGAGGCACCATTTCAACCTGTACCCTAAAGTGAGCTGATTACCTACCAAAGAACTCCGACCACCCATGAAATCAGCCTGAGATCAGAATTATACACGTCTGGATCTCTACTGGAGCAGAAGACGCCAGTGGCAGGTAAAGCAGACTGGGAGCGTCGGACTGATATCGGAAAATAAACAAAAGGGGGAGGGAGCCACCAGAGGTGACCGATTGGAAAGTAACACCCCAACACGAGAGTGCTCTGCGTCTGGGGACCAGCATTAACTTGGAGTCTGGTTGAAAGCACTCAAAAAACAAACAGCAAAGGATCGCAGGGGGAAATAGTGGGAACCTGGGAGGTTAGGGTCAGGGACCTAAGTCCCCAGACCCAGGACAGCCTCCCCTGGCGCGGAGCCAGAGAGAGTGTGGCGGAGAAATCAGGTCTCCATCCCTGAGCCGCCAGTGCGCCTGAATGCCAGCGCGCCCGAGAACGAGTGGGGTCTGGCTCCGAGAGGGGCTGGGAGCCTGGCCAGACGGCAATCCTGAAACGCGCGCATCCCACACCCTCCCTTGGGATAGGTGCTACTAGGCGCTAGCCTGGAGCTCTGGCATCCGGAAAAACCAGACATTCCCAGCCCGGGACAGCGGGAAAATCTCAGTGTGCGATCTCTGCTTGGAACCTCTCTGGCGGTCTGGAGCTGCCTAGACAGCCACCGCTGCCCTGGTTTTGGGTACAACGAGGAGCTCCTGCATCCCCAGGGACAGTGACTCAGAACTGACTCTGCCAGCAGCTTTTGCAAAACAGTCTGAGGCTTCTAACTGAGAGGGAGGTCAGGGTGCTGTTTGCTCTCCTCTAAACCTCCAAAAATCATCAAAAGCTGTCAAGGCGAGAGAAAGCAGATGAAAGAACATAAAAACCCCCAGAGAACAAAAGGCTGAAAAAAACAGTTTCCTGAAAAAAAAAGAGCTCACCCCCTTGAGGGGAGCGGGAGGACCTAACTCAGGGAACATCATTGTCTGAAAACCCACGTGGCAGGTCCCTCCCCCAGAAAACCAACCAGGAAGGAAGAAAAAAAAAAAAAGACTACAAGAGAACAACCACCACTTCTTCATAAGTACAACTTTTATTTTTAACTCTTTACCAATATTCTGGTTCTTTTTTTTAATACATACAGATAATTTTTTAACCTATTTACCATCACACTGAGATGTCCAGTACATCAAATTCTTTAATAACCTTCTAACCTTTACTTTTGGATACATACACCTGTGTTTTTCTTTTGCTTTTCTATTTTTTTAATTCTTTTTTAACTTTAACTTAGTTTAGTCTAGTTTATTCTTTCTTAATTTTTATTTTCTACTATACATATAAAGTTAAAAGTCAAGGTAATCCCCTTTCCCCAATCAATGCTACCCCTATAGGCAAACCAGTTTCTAATCCCCCTGTAACTTAGGAAAGTTGAGTCCCTTAACAAAAACATCAAGATACCTTCAGGAAGAATCAAAATAACCTTCCTCACCCACACTGAGAATCTATAACCACTCTCCCAATTTTTCCTTCTGTCAGTGTTTCTGTGAATTTGTGTTTGTCCTGATAATATATAAACCTTATACTTGGGGTTCTTTCTGATGAGGTTCTTCCCTTTTTTTTGCTTATATATACATATTTTTTTCTCTTCTCGTATACTTTTATTAGTCTTTTTGTTTGTCTGTTTTTGTTTGTATACTCCACAAATTTTACCTTGTGGCCCATTTGGGCTGAGCCTTCTCTTTTATCTTCCCTTTTTTTCCTATCTCTCTCTCTCTTTTTTTTTTCCTTTTTTTCTTTCCCCCCTTTTTTTTCTTTCTTCTTCTCTATTTCTTTTTCTTTTCTTTTTTCTCTCATTTGGGTGGGGAATCCTGATTGCACAGAAGCGTTCCAGGGTGCACATTGACTGCACCACAATCGATAAGTCCAGCTGCATCTGTTTAGTCATCTCTTACCAAAATGACTAGGAGGAGGAATACCCAACAGAAGAAAAATACAGAGGATGGGCCTTCTGCAACAGAGCTAATGGCTATCGACATAGACAATATGTCAGAAAAGGAATTCAGACTAACAATTATCCAGGCAACTCTGGTTTCTCTTCAGATCGCATAAATCTTTCACCTTTTACAATTATCCAGGCAATAGCTAGGTTGGAGAAAGCCATGGATGACCAAACAGAATTGATTAGGGCAGAACTGAAAGCCACCGGGGATGATGTTCACAATGTTAGGGCAGAACTGAAAGCCACCAGGGATGATGTTCAAAATGCTCTCAATGAGTTCCAATCCAATCTAAATTCTCTAAAAGCTAGGGTAACTGAGACAGAAGATAGAATTAGTGATCTGGAGGACAAACAGATAGAGAGAAAGGATCAGGAGGAAGCCTGGAACAAACAGCTCAGAAGCCACGAAAACAGAATCAGGTAAATAAACGATGCCATGAAATGTTCCAACGTCAGAATTATTGGAATCCCTGAAGGGGAAGAAAAAGAAAGAAGTCTAGAAGATATAGTGGAAGAAGTTGTCTATGAAAATTTTCCCAATCTCACGAATGGAAACAACGTTCATGTACTAGAGGCAGAAAGATTTCCTCCCAAGATTTTAGATTCTCTAAAGTCCTCACGGCACCTTATCGTTAGAATGGGAAATTATGTTTCAAGAGAGACCCTCTTAAAAGCAGCTAGGACAAAGAAGCTTCTTACATACAGAGGAAAGCCCATTAGAATAACATCAGACCTTTCCACAGAGACCTGGCAAGCCAGGAAGGGCTGGCAAAATATATTCAGAGTACTAAATGAGAAGAACATGCAACCAAGAATACTCTATCCAGCAAGACTGACATTTAAAATGGATGGAGAGATAAAGAGTTTCCAAGACCGGCAAGGCTTACAAGACTATGCAACCACCAAGACAACACTGCAGGAAATATTAAGGGGGGTCCTATAAAAGAGAAAAAATCCTAAGAATATCATTGAACAGAAATATAGAAAAAATTTACAGACAGAAAGACTTCAAAGGCAACATGATGTCAATAAAAACGTATCTATCAATAATCACTCTCAATGTGAATGGCCTAAATGCACCCATAAAACGACACTGGGTTGCAGATTGGATAAAGCGACAGGACCCATCCATATGTTGTCTAAAAGAGACCCATTTTGAACTTAAAGATACACCCAGACTGAAAGTGAAGGGATGGAGAAGCATCTTTCATGCCAATGGGCCTCAAAAGAAGGCCGGGGTAGAGATTCTCATATCAGATAAATTAGATTTTAAACTAAAGACTGTAGTCAGAGATACAGAAGGACACTACATAATTCTTAAAGGGACTATCTACTAAGATGATCTAACAATTGTGAATATCTATGCCCCCAATATGGGAGCACCCAATTACATAAGAAAACTATTAATCAAGATAAAGAGTCATATTGATATGAATACAATAATAGTAGGAGATCTTAATATGCCTCTCTCAGAAATAGACAGATCATCGAAGCAGAAAATTAATAAAGAAATAAGAGCACTGAATGAAACATTGGACCAGATGGACCTCATAGACATATACAGAACATTCCACCCTAAAACAACAGAATACTCATTCTTCTCAAGTGCACATGGAACCTTCTCCAGAATAGACCACATACTGGGTCACAAAGCAGGACTCAACCGATACCAAAAGACTGACATTATTCCCTGCATATTCTCCGATCACAATGCTTTGAAACTGGAGCGCAATCACAAGGAAAAGTTCAGAAGGAACTCAAACACCTGGAAGCTAAAGACCACCTTGCTTAAGAATGCTTGGATCAACCAGGAGATCAAAGATGAACTTAAACAATTCATGGAAACCAATGAGAATGAAGACACCTCGGTCCAAAACCTATGGGATACAGCAAAGGCGGTTCTAAGGGGGAAATACATAGCCATCCAAGCCTCCCTCAAAAACATTGAAAAATCCAGAATACACCAGCTGTCTCTACACCTTAAAGAACTGGAGAATCAACAACAAATCAAACCAACTCCACATGCAAGAAGGGAAATAATCAAGATTAGAGCAGAGATCAATGAGGTAGAAGCGAGAGATACAGTAGAACGTATCAATGAAACTAGAAGCTGGTTTTTTGAAAGAATCAATAAGATCGATAAACCATTGGCCACACTAATCCAAAAGAAAAGAGAGAAAGCCCAAATTAATAAAATTATGAATGAAAAGGGAGAGATCACAACGAACACCAAGGAAATAGAAACAATCATCAGAAATTATTACCAACAGTTATATGCCAATAAGCTAAGCAACCTAGATGAAATGGATGCATTCCTGGAAAGCTACAAACTCCCAAAATTGAACCAGGAAGAAACTGACAACCTGAATAGACCGATATCTAGTAATGAGATTGAAGCAGTGATCAAAAACCTCCCAAAAAACAAGAGCCCAGGACCTGACGGATTCCCTGGGGAATTCTACCAAACTTTCAAAGAAGAAATAACACCAATTCTCCTGAAGCTGTCCCAAAAAATTGAAGCAGAAGGAAAACTTCCAGACTCTTTTTATGGAGCCAGCATTACCCTGATCCCCAAACCAGGCAACGACCCTACCAAAAAGGAGAATTTCAGACCAATATCACTGATGAATATGGATGCAAAGATTCTCAACAAGATCCTAGCAAACAGGATCCAGCAGCACATTCAAAAGATTATCCACCATGACCAGGTGGGATTCATCCCTGGGTTGCAAGGTTGGTTCAACATGCGCAAATCAATCAATGTGATAGAATACATCAATAAGAGAAGAGAGAAGAACCACATGGTCCTCTCAATTGATGCAGAAAAAGCATTTGACAAAATCCAGCATCCGTTCCTGATGAAAACGCTTCAAAGTATAGGGATGGAGGGAACATTCCTGAACTTCATAAAATCTATCTATGAAAGACCCACAGCAAATATCATCCTCAATGGGAAAAAGCTCCCAGCCTTCCGGTTGAGATCAGGAACACGACAAGGATGCCCACTCTCACCACTCTTGTTCAACATAGTATTAGAAGTTCTAGCAACGGCAATCAGACAACAAAGAGGAATAAAAGGTATCCAAATTGGCAAGGAAGAAGTCAAACTCTCTCTCTTCACAGATGACATGATTCTTTATATGGAAAACCCCAAAGACTCCACCCCCAAACTACTAGAACTCATACAGCAATTCAGTAACATGGCAGGATACAAAGTCAATGTACAGAAATCAGTGGCTTTCTTATACACTAACGATGAAAATACAGAAAGGGAAATTAGAGAATCGATTCCATTTACTATAGCACCAAGAACCATAAGATACCTGGGCATAAACCTAACCAAAGAAGTAAAGGACCTGTACTCGAGGAACTACAGAACACTCATGAAAGAAATTGAAGAAGACACAAAAAGATGGAAGACTGTTCCATGCTCTTGGATTGGAAGAATAAACATTGTTAAAATGTCTATACTGCCTAGAGCAATCTATACTTTTAATGCCATTCCGATCAAAATTCCACCGATATTTTTCAGAGCTGGAGCAAATAATCCTAAAATTTGTATGGAGCCAGAAGAGACCCCGAATTGCTAAGGAAATGTTGAAAAACAAAAACAAAACTGGCAGCATCACGTTACCCGATTTCAAGCTTTACTACAAAGCTGTGATCACCAAGACAGCGCGGTACTGGCATAAAAACAGACACATAGACCAGTGGAACAGAGTGGAGAGCCCAGATATGGACCCTCAACTCTATGGTCAAATAATCTTCGACAAAACAGGAAAAAATATTCAATGGAAAAAAGACAGTCTCTTCAATAAATGGTGCTGGGAAAACTGGACAGCGATATGTAGAAGAATGAAACTCGACCATTCTCTTACACCGTACACAAAGATAAACTCGAAATGGATAAAAGACCTCAACGTGAGACAGGAATCTATCAGAATCCTAGAGGAGAACATAGGCAGTAACCTCTTCGATATCAGCCACAGCAACTTCTTTCAAGATATGTCTCCAAAGGCCAAGGAAACTAAAGCAAAAATGAACTTTTGGGACTTCATCAAGATCAAAAGCTTCTGCACAGCAAAGGAAACAGTCAACAAAACAAAGAGGCAACCCACGGAATGGGAGAAGATATTTGCAATGACAGTACAGACAAAAGGTTGATATCCAGGATCTATAAAGAACTTCTCAAACTCAACACACACAAAACAGACAATCATATCAAAAAATGGGCAGAAGATATGAACAGACACTTCTCCAACGAAGACATACAAATGGCTATCAGACACATGAAAACATGTTCATCATCACTAGCCATCAGGGAGATTCAAATTAAAACCACATTGAGATACCACCTGACACCAGTTAGAATGGCCAAAATTAGCAAGACAGGAAACAACGTGTGTTGGAGAGGATGTGGAGAAAGGGGAACCCTCTTACACTGTTGGTGGGAATGCAAGTTAGTGCAGCCACTTTGGAGAACAGTGTGGAGATTACTGAAGAAATTAAAAATAGAGCTTCCCTATGACCCTGCAATTGCACTGCTGGGTATTTACCCCAAAGATACAGATGTAGTGAAAAGAAGGGCCATTTGTACCCCAATGTTTATTGCAGCAATGGCTACGGTCGCCAAACTGTGGAAAGAACCAAGATGCCCTTCAACGGTTGAATGGATAAGGAAGATGTGGTCCATACAAACAATGGAGTATTATGCCTCCATCAGAAAGGACGAATACCCAACTTGTGTAGCAACATGGATGGGACTGGAAGAAATTATGTTGAGCGAAATAAGTCAAGCAGAGAGAGTCAAGTATCATATGGTCTCACGTATTTGTGGAGCATAACAAATAACATGGAGGACATGGGGAGATGGAGAGGAGAGGGAGTTGAGGGAAACTGGAAGGGGAGATGAACCATGAGAGACTATGGACTCTGAAAAACAACCAGAGGGTTATGAAGGGGCGGCGGTGGTGGGGGAGTGGGAGGTTGAGGAACCAGGTGGTGGGTGATAGGGAGGGCACGTACTGCATGGAGCACTGGGTGTGATGCCAAAACAATGAACACTGTTATGCTGTAAATAAACAAATAAAATTAAAAATAGAACTACCTTTGATCCATAATTCCACTTCTGGTATTTCATATTCCAAAGAATATGAAAACCCTAACTTGAAAGGATCTATGCACCCCTATGTTTATTGGAGCATTATTTACAATAGCAAAATTATGGAAGTGTGCATTGGTAGATGGATGAAAAAGAAGGCATGGTTTATACATATAATTGCATATTATTCAGGGATAAAAAAGAATGAAATATTGCCATTTGTAACGATATAGATGGATCTAGAGTATATAATGCTAAGTAAAATAAGTCAGCCAAAAAAAGATAAATACCATATGATTTCACTCGTACATGGTAATTTAAGAAACAATATAAATGAACAAAGGGGAAAAAAGGACAAAAAAAAATATTCTTGGGCACCTGGGTGGCTCAGTTGATTAAATATCTGCCTTTGACCCAGGTCATGATCCCCACATTGTGCTCCTTGCTTGGCAGGGAGCCTGCTTCTCCCTCTCCCTTCTGCGTCTGCCTGCTGCTCCCCCGTCTTGTGCTCTCTGTCAAATAAACAAAATCTTTAAGAACAAACAAACAAACAAAAAACAGACTCAGCTATAGAGAAAAAAATAGATGGTTACCATAGGGTAGTTGGCTGTTGGGATGGGTGAAATAAGTGATGCGGATAAAAGTACACCTATTTTGGTGAGTACTGAATAATATATGGAATTGTCAAATCACTAATTATACACCTAAAACAAATATAACACTGTGTATTAACTGCATTGGAATTAAAATTTAAAGAAAATTATTATATCTTAGTATTCAGTTATTCTACTCTTTTGTTAATGGAAAACAAGGCATAGGTACCCCAAAAGTACGCATGTACAAGAATGTGTGTGTTCTTCTTTGTCTTAGAGAAAAAATACCTTGAAAACTGAATGAGACTTCTGTTTTCCAACTTGGAAGTCATCACTTCCAAGAAGAATGAAGCTGAATGAATAGAACACCAATGACTTTTTCTTAGATTCGTCCAAGAGTTGTGTCACAAGGTTGACCAATGCCTCCCAAGTTGGTGACAGGTGAATATAGAGAATCACAGCTTACTGGGAACAAAAGCCCTGGAGAAGCTGGCTGCTGGAGTCAACCAAGGTAGGAAAAATTAAATTATAATCAACAAATCCCTGAAAGATCAATATGCACAATGATGGAGAGTTAAAAATTAGGACTGGGAGTCTTAGGGGCCCCACACTTCCATGAGTTACCTCTATGAATCCCATCAGGAGCTCTAACTGAAGATCAGGCAGCTTCCTTTGGGGAAAGGAGAATTAACCATTCTGAAATATGCCAAGAGCATTTTGTACTTCTTAACACAAGCCTACCCTCAAAGGAAACTATTTCACCAGAACCTAACCACTTTGGGTTTTCCAGAGACTTGACAGTACTGGGGGAAGAGAATTATTGAACTCCAGTTTCCTCTAGTCCTCCTGTCTCACCTAAGCAGAGACGGGAAGTGGCTCAGAAGCACTTGGGAAGGTCAAAGCCCAGTGGCATAGGATCACTAAAAGATTGAGACCTAATCATGAGACTATAAAACACTTCTCCTCACTCCAGTCCTTAACACCACCTCAATAATGCTCCTGCACAAAAGATTACAAAGAGAAGACTATAAGCCTTAGTCCTATTTTAAGAAATTTCAAGGAAAAGACAAAGACTGTGAGGGATTAAAAAACAAAAAAAGTGACACCGATGAAATTTTGACCTTTAATACTTAACAGCTACAGCAAATGGCAAACACAGCTCAACTCCTAGCCAGGGAAACATAAAAACTTCTGCTCACGGCTTATTTACATAGATCCTTTTCCTGAGAACATTGTGTCCAGGCCTCAACAAAAATTTAAAAGACATGCTAAAAACAAACAAACAACAACAACAAAAAACAGCCTAAGCAGATAGAGCCATCAGAACCAGACTCAGATATGGCAGAGATTTTGGAATTTTCAAACTGGAAATTTAAATTAGCTATAATTAATAAAATAAGGGCTTCATGGGGAAAAGTGGACAACATGCAAATATAAGTAAGTAACGTAAGTGGAGAGATAAACTCTCTGAAAGAGAATCCAAAGAAAACAGCAGAAATCAGAAACACTGTTACAGAAATGAAAAATAAATTTGAAGGGCTCATAATTGGACTAGACATAGCCAGGAAAAGAATCAGTGGACTCAAAGATACATCAATAGAAATTTCCCAAATTAAAAAGCAAAGAGAAAAAAATAGTGAAAGAAACAGAACAGAATATTCATGAATTGTGGAATGATTAAAAAATGTAGAACACAATGGGTAATGAGGATACCAAAAAGAGAAGAAGGAAAGGAACAGAAAAAATACTTAAAGGAATGGCTGAGAAGTTTCCAAAATAAATGACATACACCAATCCATAGATCCAGGAAACCTGGAGAACACTAAGTAGGCAAATATTAAAAAATCTACATTTAGGCATATTTTATTCAAACTTCATAAAATCAAAGACAAAGAGAAAATCTTGAATGAAGCTGGGGGTGAGGAAGAATGCCTACATACAGAGGGACAAGAATAAGAATTACATCAGACTTCTCTTCAGAAACCATGCAAGAAAGCATGAAAAAACCACCAACCTAAAAATCTATTTCCAGCAAAATTATCCTTCAAAAGTAAACAAGAAATAAAAATTTTCTGAAACAAACAAAAATTAAGGGAATTTGTTGCCAGTAGTTCTGCCAAGCAAGAAATGTTAAGAGAAGTTCTTCAGAGAGGAGGAAAATGATATAGGTCAGAAACATTTTTGTGGTAAAGATTTATCTACTTATTTGAGAGAAAGAGAGAGAGAGAGAGAGAGCAGCAAGGAGGGCAGAGGGAGAGGGAGAGAGAGTTTTAAGCAGACTCCATGAAGAACGCAAGACCTGACACAGGGCTCAGTCTCATGACTCTCAGGACCTGAGCCTGATCACAAGAGTTGGACACTTAACCAAGTGTACTACCCAGGTGCCCTAAAAACTCCTTTCTACATAAAGGAGAATATTAGAGAAGGAATAAATGAAGACCCTTCTCGGTTCCCTCCCTGAGGTAATGGCACCACATCCAGCACCTGGACCCTCCTAATATATGCTGAATAATATGGACATGGAGCACCATGGATTGTTGACTAAAAGAAAAAATAGAAGACTTATGCCCCTGACCCATGCTGAAGATACTGAAATGAACATGGTGAGTTCTCAGACTCCAAGAAGAATCTACTCTGCAGGAACTGGGTAAAACTGTCAATGAAAATATGATGAAAGTTATTTTACTTTCTGCTTTATAAATGTGAATAATTTTTGTCTTATGCAAAAGAACATTTTGTTATAGCATTGTAATCCTAGTTAAATTGTGGCATTATTTTGAGATCAATCATTAAGAATTTAAAGAAAAGGGAATTGAGTATTTATACTGTGGACACTATGAACCCTTTAAAAGCCAAATATTAGTTTTGAACAGGTCATTTGTGGCTAAAATTAATTAGAATGGTATAGAAGTCTTTAGACAATAGTAAATTGTAGTTTGTTGATGTTAATACTATTGTTATAAAACCAGCTCAAGAAAGTGATGGCTAGCGTTCTCTAAGACAAATGCAAATGAGAACTAATTCAACACTTAAAAGCAACTCAGAAAATAAGACAGTAAATGCTTCCCTATTAAATACTTTTATTGCATTTATTTCTATAGAACCATCTCCCCTCTCCCATAAACATGCAAAAGAAAGGAAGAACAGGTGAAGGGAGAAGTACCCTGGGAAAAATAGTCCACCGTCTGAAGTTTCACCCAGCTGGTGGTAAATGATTGACTTGCAGCTAGTGCTGGCTGGCCCAATAGGCTCCTGTCAGTTCTTTAAACTTAAGTTTAGCAGTTCTTTTAGATACAATGCTTTTGAATTTCATGGGTTGCTGGATACCTTAATTTGAGCTCCATGGCGAGAAAGCAACAATCTGCACACCTCCATCCTCTACAGCTCAAATTATGGGAGAGGGGAGATGGTTCTATAGAAATAAGTGTCTGAAGACTTCTATACCATTCCAATCAATTTTAGCCACAAATGACCACTTTTCAGACTGGGAAATACATGCTTAGTGAAGCTGAGGACCTTCTTGCAAATCACACAGCTGGTGAGTGACTGAGCTTATGCTGTGTGATTGTTCTCTCAACCTCAGTACTATATGGTTTTCCTCGACTCAGATCTGGAGGCCTCTAGAGTCCTGTTTTAAGGTTAATTATAATTGTGTCTCTCAAATGGACACTTCAAATTCACATGAGCAATGAAACAATCAAATTGCCTTGTGTAGCGATTTTTAGTGCTCTTTGTGAATTAATTTGCCTGCAGTCCCCTAGGTTGTCCTCTGCACAGGCAGGACATAGTACAAATTCTACTTGGAAAATGTGGACAAAAACTGCAGCTATCCAGAGTGCTGGAAATGCTTAGACAGCATATAGAACCTCACAGTGTTTAAGTTTAGAGGCCCTTTGGCACACAGGTTGGCCTTCTTGGTATTATAGCTTTAGCAGAAGCCTAATCCAGGTCTAAAGCAGAGGACAGTGGCTAGAAAAATGTTCTCCTTCCCCCTCTCCTACTTCATATCAAAAATTTCTTTCGAACTAATTAGCAAAAGTGGACCAATGTCAGGAGGATGAACATTTCATATTTTCTCAAATTCACTTATTATACTAGAAGATTCACCTTTCCCTATCCCAATCCTTTTGTATGAATATATAAATTAATTTATCCAGAAAGTTAATATTTTGACTCTTGTGCAGATGTGAGCAGCTGGATATGTATAGAATATACACAAAATGTATTTTTGAAACTATTATATTTATTGGATAGCTACTAACTTCTTGCATGGTGCTAGAATAAGAAATATGAGTAAAATATTACTTGTCCTTCAAGAGCAAATATATTAGTTGGAGATTTATTCCCAAGCATTTGTTGAATTACCTTCAAGTTCTAAGCACCAAGCAAGTAATAAAGAAGTATCTATTTACCTTTATTTGCTGAATGCTGAAGATAAGTGTGGATGAGGGACACTTGATCCATCCTGGGGGAGGAGAGAGTTTAGGGCTGGTGGGAAGTAGAGAAGGTGAGACATCCTACAGGACCCAAAAGAAGTGATGACCAAATGGTCTTAAAAGATGAGTGGAAGTTAGCTGGCTAAGGAAAGAGGGTAGGGTAGATCTTCAGAGTGCCGGCACTGAGAAAGACAACAGAGTATACATTTCAGGGGTATATTTCAGCAGTGAACACTGTGTCTATGGTGAAAACAGCACTCCTTTCATTCAGAAAGGTAGAGCAGAAGAAATAAATTCTAAACTGTTGAGGCTAATAAATTCAGAAAGTCCACTTCACCACTTTGTGCAGTTACCTAAAACATAGATATTAATAAGAAGATTTCAAATGCATAAACTCAACTCTTTCCAGAAGATGTTCTATAGAATATAAGATGTTTGTTATAGTAACAAAAAGCACTTAATAAATAGGTCCCAAGGTCAAACCAGTCGGGAAAATGTAAATATTCATTGTGAATCTTAAGAAGGGACAAAGTCTACAGTTTTCCAGAAGGTTTGGATAATTTTTCACCTGAGCATCTTGAGAAACTTGTTCTCAGAATACACACTGGGAAATGACACGTCAGGACATGGATGCTACCTGGCTAGTCTAATAGACCCCATTTTTCGAATACAAGCTGACTCTCCTGAGATCACTCAAGCTAGAAACAGGGTGGAGGGAGACAGCTATAGATACATTAATGGTGGGAAGACCCCAAAATGCAGAGTGAAAGTTGTCTAGATAACTGGCTTTTGACTTAACTCACTGCTCATCTGCAGTGTGCTATATATTAGGTCCTTCAGCTCTCCAAAGTGCCAGCTTTCTGCTATGGCCAAGAAGCATCTCCTCTTGTCTTCTCTCACTTCTTTATATTTTTCTGACCTCTTTAGGCAGTACAGTGACTCACATGGATATTAGAATCAACACTTGCTTTTATAGCTAACCTATTAGTTGAGAGAAAGTAGGAATTCTGGATAGGGATAGGAAAGATTGATTGGGAAATAATTTGATCTGTTTTGGTCCCTAGACACTTGAGAAAATTGTGCCCCCCACAAAAGTCTAGTTTTCAGAGTCAAAAGAAGGTAGCTAAAATTTTAAATGAAAGCTATGTAAGAGTTATCTCTCATCTATATTGGAGATATCAGGGTAATTGGCAAGGGCTGGCCTCTTAGGATCTGAACTACTTTTGGACATCAAAGGGGAAAAAATAATAAATTTGTTCTGATTCCACAGAGCCTTTAGTTTACATCACTTGCATAAAGTAATTGCCCCATTTATTCTCCTGATGTCAATATGTATCTCCCAAGTGTTAATTTCAATAGGCTGTTCATATTTTTATTATGCTTATAGATGTGTAAAATCCTATCTTTAAAAAGATCTTTACAGATCACAGAGGATAGTGCAGTCAGTTTGAGTTCTTCCATTGTTCGTAGAGGTAGCCTTTATTGTGCATCTATTAGGATGCAGAGGATCTATATATAAGAAGAGGAAATGGCAGAGATGGAGGCACTTGGGGTATGTTGAGGGGAGCAGTTCTTGTGTTTGCCTTTCTCTCATGATTGACCATGGACTCTGTGCCTTGTGGGACATGAGGTTAGGACAGTGCAGCAGTGATAGGGTGAGAACATTCACACAGGAAAAGTGTATATAGAGAAAAATTTTATATTAAGCATGTTATGTCTACTTCACAGGATTGTGCTAGGTGTCAACTATGTCTAGCTTATACCATTAGCATCATTTTTCATCCATATAGAAATTTATCATATAAATGCTTAACTTTTCAAAGTCACATTGTGGGAGAGGGGACAACGATTGTAGAGTAGGGGACCCTAATTCAACCAGTCCTCTGAATTGAGCTGGATATCTGCTAGCCCACTCTGAACACCCACAGAATCAGCCCGAGATGTAAGAAGATATATCCAGATCTCTATAAACAGAATATCTCTGGTGGTTGGTTTTGAGGTATGAAGCAGGGAGCCATGGTTATGAGGGCAAATATTGGAAGATAAATGGAAGGAAGAAGGAGCCTCCAGGATCCTGCACCTCTGGAGCACAAAAGCCTCCCCTCCGGGGACCAGGCACAAAGACCCATTAGCTAGCGGTGGGGAAAGGACTTTAGGGCAGCCCCCAGACTAAACCTGGAGCTGCGGGGGCACACAAGCAAACAGGGGGTGGATGGCAGTTTTAGAAGCACAAAGGGCAGAGACTTGTCTGGACTTGGAAGTGAGCACTGGGAGTGGTACTGTGGGGTGTACGAACTAGGATGTTGCCCCTTTTAGCAGCACAAACAAAAACAGAAACAGTGTGGCCTACAGAGTTCACTGGAGAACAGAATGTGATTTCTCGAGACAGAAGTTTGGATATGGTCACTTCTGCTCTGACTCTTGGAAAGATGCAGGAAGTTGCCAGGGAAAACTGGCAGAGAACAAAAGCCCCCCAAAACCAGTTTTCGCTGAGCCTGTTCAACTCTGCCCAAACAGGGTTGCCTTAGTAATGGCATTACCAGTTCCAGTCCCAGAAGAAGAGGCCTACAACCTTAAAGTCCCTATAAAACAGGTGCATATTGTTTGGGTTGTGATCAATAATTTCAACTCTGTACATTAAGCCTAACCCATGCATGAAAAAGGAAATAATTAAGATTAGAGCAGAAATCAATGAATTAGAAACCAGAAACACAACAGAACACACCAATGAAACTAGAAGCTGGTTCTTTGAAAGAATTAATAAGTTCAATAAACCACTGGTCAGACTTATAGCCAAAAGAAAAGAGAAAGGACCCAAATTAATAAAATTATGAATGAAAGGGGAGAGATCATGACTAACACCAAGGAAATAGAAACTATTATCAGAAATTATTATCAATAGCTAATGCCAATAAGTTAAGTGACCTAGAAGAAATGGATGCTTTCCTGGAAACCTATAAACTACCAAGACTGAAACAGGAAGAAATTGACAACCTGATTAGAGCAATAACCAGTAAGGAGATTGAAGTAGTGATCAAAAATCTCCCAAAAAAACAAGAGTCCAGGGGCTGATGGATTCCCTAGAAAATTCTACCAAACATTCAAAGAAGAAATAATACCTATTCTCCTGAAGCTGTTTCAAAACTATAGAAACAGAAGGAAAACTTCCAGACTTTCTATGAAACAAGCATTACCTTGATCTCCAAATCAGACAAAGATCCCATTAAGGAGGATTTCAGACCAATATCCCTAATGAACATGGATACCAAAATTCTCAACAAGATCCTAAATAATAGGCTCCAACAGTATATTAAAAATATCATCCACCATTATCAGGCGGGATTTATCCCGGGGATGCAAGGGTGGTTCAACATTCACAAATCAGTCAATGTGATAGAACACATTAATAAAAGAAGAGAGAAGAACCACATGGTCCTCTCCATGCAGAAAAAGCATTTGAGAAGATACAGCATCTTTTCCTGATTAAAACTCTTCAGATGTAGAGACAGAGGAAACATTCCTCAACTTCATAAAATCTGTGTATGAAAATCCCACAGCAAATATCATTTTCAATGGGGAAAAGCTGAGAACCTTTCCCTTGAGATCAGGAACACAACAAGGATGCTCAGTCTCACCACTATTGTTCAACATAGTACTAGAAGTCCTAGCAATTGAAATCAGACAACAAAAAGAAATAAAATGTGTTCAAACTGGCAAAGAAGAAGTCAAACTCTCTGTCTTCAGAGATAACATGATACTTTGTGTGAAAAACCGAAAAGACTCCACCCACAAATTACTAGAATTCATATAGCAATTCAGTAATGTAGCAGTATATAAAGTCAATGCACAGAAATAATTTTCTTTCTTATACATAACAATGTAACTGTGGAAAGAGAGAATTGAGGGGCACCTGGGTGTTTCAGTGGGTTGAGGCCTCTGCCTTCGGCTCAGGTCATGATCCCAGGGTCCTGTGTTGGAGCACCACATTGGGCTCTCTGCTGGGCGGGGATCCTGCTTCGTCCTCTCTCTCTGCCTGCCTCTCTGCCTACTTGTGATCTCTCTCTCTGTCAAATAAATAAATAAAATCATAAAAAAAGAAAGAGAGAATCAAGAATTGATTCCATTTATAATAGCACCAAAACCCATAAGATACGTTGGAACAAACCTAATCAAAGAGGTAAAGGATCTATACACTAGGAACTACAGAACACTAATGAAAGAAATCGAAGAAGACACAAAAAGATGGAAAAATATTCTGTGCTCATGGATCAGAATAATAAATATTATTAAAATATCTATGCTGCGGAGAGGAATCTATACTTTCAACACCATCCTGATCAAAACACCAATGGCATTTTTCCAAGTTCTGGATCAAACAATTCTAAAATTTGTATGGAACCAGAAAAGACCCAAATCACCAAGAAAACATTGAAACAGAAAAACAAAGCTGGGGGCATCACGTTGCCCAATTTCAAACTATATTACAAGGCTATGATCACCAAGACAACATGCTACTGGCACAAAAACAGACTCATAGACCGATGGAACAGAATAGAGAGTCCAGATATGGACCATCAACTCTATGGTCAAATAATCTTTGACAAAGCAGGAAAATATATCCAATTGGAAAAAGTCAGTCTCTTCAATAAATGGTTCTAGGAAAATTGGACAGCTAAATATGGAAGAATGAAATTTGACCATTCTCTTATACCATACACAAAGATAAACACAAAATGGATGAAAGACCTCAATGTGAGAGAGGAATCCATCAAAACCCTAGAGAAGAACATAGGCAATAATCTCTTTGGCATAGGCCACAGCAACTTTATTCGACACATCTCCAAAGGCAAGGAAAACAAAAGTGAAAATGAACTTTTGGGTCTTCATCAAGTTAAAAAAAGCTTCTTCACAGCAAAGGAAACAATCAACAAAACAAAAAGACAACCTGTGGAATGAGAGAAGATATTTACAAATGACACTATGAAGGGCTGATATCCAAGTTCTATAAAGAACTTCTCAGACTCAACACCCAAAAAACAAATAATCAAGTTAAAAAATGGGCAGAAGACATGAACAGGCACTTCTCCAAAGAAGACATATGGCTGGCTAACAAACACATGAAAAAATGTTATTGGCAGTGATCAGGGAAATTCAAATCAAAACCACATTAAGATACCACCTTACACCAGAGAGAATGGCAAAAATTAACAAAAGAAGAAGCAGCAAATGTTGGCAAGGATATAGAGAATGGGGAACCCTCTTACACTGTTGGTGGGAATGCAAGTTGTTAAAGCCACCTTGGAAAATAGTGTGGAGGTTCCTCGAAAAATTACCCGATGGCCCAGTAATTGCACCACTGGTTATTTATCCCAAAGATACAGATGTAGTGAGAAGGGCCATATGCACCTCAATGTTCATAGCAGCAATGTCCACAATAACCGAACTGTGGAAAGAGCTGAGATGCCCTTTAACAGAAGAATGGATAAAGAAGATATGGTCCATATATACAGTGGAATATTACTCAGCCATCAGAAAGGATGAATACCCAACTTCTGCATCAACATGTATGGGACTGGAGGAGATTATGCTAAGTGAAATAAGTCAAGCAGAGAAAGTAAATTATCATATGGTTTTACTTATTTGTGGAACCTAAGGAATAGCATGGAGGGTATTAGGAGAAGGAAAGGAAAAATGAAGGGGAGGGGAAATCAGAGGGGGAGAGGAACCATGAGTAACTATGGACTCCAAGAAACAAACTGAGGGTTTTAGAGGGGAAGAGGTGGGGGGATGGGTTAGTCTGGTGATGGGTATTAAGGAGGGCACGTATTTCATGGAGCACTGGGTGTTATATGCAAACAATGAATTGTTGAACATTACATCAAAAACTAATGATGGGGGGTGGCGCCTGGGTGGCTCAGTGGATTAAGCCTCTGCCTTCGGCTCAGGTCATGATCTCAGGGTCCTGGGATTGAGCCCCACATTGGGCTCTCTGCTCTGCAGGGAGCCTGCTTCCTCCTCTCTCTCTGCCTGCCTCTCTGCCTACTTGTGATCTCTCTCCTGTCAAATAAATAAATAAAATCTTTAAAAACAACAACAACAACAACAACAAAACTAATGATGGGGTGCCTGGGTGGCTCAGTGGGTTAAACCTCTGCCTTCGGCTCAGGTCATTATCCCAGGGTCCTGGGTTGGAGCCCCACATCAGGCTCTCTGCTTGGCAGGGAGCCTGCTTCCTCCTCTCTCTCTGCCTGCCTTATGGTCTCTGTCTCTCAAATAAATAAAATCTTTAAAAACAAAAAACTAATTATGTACTGTATGGTAATTAACATAACATAATAATAAAAAAAGGAAAGTTACATTGTCTTGAAAACAAAATCTGGTTGAATGTTGAAACCTTCAACTACCAACCCTTTCTCCCTTGTCCCCTAAAATCTCTCATATATATTGAACTATCCTTGAGAAGTGAGGTAATATTGTCCTGGAATTGGTAGTAAAGATTAATTAGATACTTCCTTGGTTGCTGAGACATGTGTATTAAGACACACAAAAAATAGAGCTACTCATCGTTTATTGTGTAAAGAAATGTCTTGCATTATTTTTAAGTAACTTAGTGTTGAAACATTGCAGTTTTTGGTGTCTCCCAGATGTGAAGTAAAAGATCTGAGACATTCATTAGTTTTAAAAGTGTCATTTACAGGAGAAGAACATAGAGACTCTGTACGTAAGAGAGTGATAATTCACACATGTATTTTTGGATTGTAATTTGAGGGAATGGGAATAATGTTTTTATTTAGGGCATGTATTTCTAAGAATAAGTACAATATGTTAACAAGGCAAGAGAGACCCAGAACACTACTTTCTCTTCCCTTTCTCCAGAATAGGCTAATGACATCATTTAGGGCTTACTCCTTTGCATTATCCCCTCTTTGATAATCAGAGCCCCTCTTTGGTAGAGTAGTATAGATGTTACTTGAGTGCACCCACTCCTGAGATACTGGCTCACATTCCCTATATAGGGTTCAGACAGTGCTGTTGACCCCCTGAGTTCTGATGTGTGCCGGGCTTCTGTCCTCAGGTGTGCCCTGTGTCCCCAGGTGAAGGGCACAGAGATCTCATTTAGCTTGAGACTTTTGAGCTTCTTCAAGAGTAGGACTGTTGATGAGGTCACTGAACAGTCTTCGAAGGGTCCTTGGCTGAAAATTTTGTGGTATGCTTTCTTTCTGCATGTTCTCTAGACCAAGGAACAATGCTTTGACATGGACTTCCCTCTCAAATATTTCTAACAGAGTGCCTGGCATGTAATAAAGCTCTTTTTCCTGCATGAAACTTATTAAAAGAAAAAAAAAAAGAACTACAGGGAATTTTTAGGAAAGGGAGAGTCCATGTCTACCTGAGGTGAGGATGAGAAATGTTTTGTGGATGAGGCTGATTTGAAACAAGAACTGAAGAACAGGTTCACTTATTCATTTGACAGATGTGAGAGCCTACTTAGTACATTTCAGGTACTGCCGCAAATGAGAATATGATGGTAACCAAAAACAAACACAAAATGTCATAGTCTGAGGAGGCAAATAAGCATTCATCAAATCAGCACATAGATAAACATAAATTTTTATGGCAAGTGACCTAAATGTCCAAACTAATGCTGTAACTTAAATGTCAACGTAAATGGTGAAATAAATTATGTTCGACTTCATCTATGAAACTGCGGAAATAATGTAAAATGATTACAATACAAGGGATATTTAAAAATAGGTCACAAGGGGGCACCATGGTGACTCAGTCAGTTAAGCATCTGCCTTTCGCTCAGGTCATGATCCTGGTGTCCTTGGATCAAGTCCTAAGTTGGGCTCCCTGCTCATCAAGAAGCCTGCTTCACTCTCCCTGCTCTTGCGTCTTGCTCTCTCTCTCTCTCTCAAATAAAATCTTTAAAAATTAAAAGTGGGACATAAAAGTATACGATATAATCCCTATTTTATGAAACAAATGCATGTTTGCCCATGCATAGGAAAGTTGATTATATACCACATTGAGATTTTGAAGCATAGAGGATGTTCTCATTGAAGAGTAATGTTTTGGAGTGCTTGGGTGGCTCAGTCAGTTAAGCAGCTACCCTTGGCTCAGGTCATGATCTCAGGGTCCTGGGACTGAGCTCCACATCAGACTCCCTGCTGAGCAGGAGTCTGCTTTTCCCTCTGTTTGCTGCTGCCCCTGCTTGTACTTTCTCTCTCTGTGTGTCAAATGAATAAATTAAATCTTTAAAAACAAGTAAAGAGAGAGGGATGTTTTTGCCAGGAGACAAGTAGACTTGTTTTACCATTGTTTGAATTTGCATTTAGAGCCTTTGCATGCTTCAATGAGGAACTAAAGTTTTAACATATATTCTTTCTCTTTTCATTGCTTCTTTTTGGTTTTGATGGGGTAAGGAGTAAGGTGAAGATCCTTGACAGAACAAACATTAAAGTTTTGAATACAAATTCAAAGGGGTACATGCATCCCAATGTTTATAGCATTATCAACAATAGCCAAGTTATGGAAAGAAACCAAATGTCAATCTACTGATAAGTGGATAAAGGAGATGCAGTATATATATATATATTAAATATATATATGGAATATGACTCAGCCATCAAAAAGAATGAAGTCTTGCCATTTGCAATGATGTGGATGGAGCTAGAGTGTATTACACTAAGTGAAATCAGTCAGTCAGAAAAAGACAAATACCACATGATCTCACTCACTTGTGGAATTTAAGAAAGAAAACAGATAAATACATGGGAAGGGGGAGAAGAAAAAATGGAGAGGGGCACCTGGGTGGCTCAGTCATTTAAGCGTCTGCTTTGGCTCAGGTCATGATCCCAGGGTCCTGGGATTGAGCTCCGCATCAGGCTCCCTGCTTGGTGGGAGTCTGCTTCTCCCTCTTCTCCCCACTCATGCGCTCTCTCACTATCTCTGTCTGTCTCTCTCTCTCAAGTAAATAAATAAAATCTTTTTTTTAAAAAAGAAAGAAAAATGGAGAGAGGAAAACAAGCCATAAATGACTCATAAGGAAAGAAAACAAACAGGGTTGCTGGAGGGATATGGGTAGGAGATGGGATAAATGGGTGATGGATATTAAGGAGGGCACTTGTTGTGATGAACACTGGGTGTTCTATATAAGTGATGAATCACTGAATTCTCCTCCAGAAACCAATATTGCACTGCATGTTTACTAACAAAATTTATATTAAAATAAATAAATAAAAAGAATTAATGAACAAATTTAATAAACTTACAGGATACAAAATCAACATTCAGACAAAAAT
This sequence comes from Meles meles, assembly GCF_922984935.1. Taxonomy (NCBI): domain Eukaryota; kingdom Metazoa; phylum Chordata; class Mammalia; order Carnivora; family Mustelidae; genus Meles; species Meles meles. Next base: position 78,694,360 of record NC_060066.1, read on the forward strand.
TTAAAAAAAATTTTTAAATGAATTGTAAATAAAACATGCTTTCAGTGGTCTTATTTGTGTAATAATGAATTAATACATTATTACCTGGAATTTTGTCTGAGAAAACAAAGGAATGTCAGATTTTACCTTTGGAAGAAATCCAGCTTCAAGAAAATTATGTTTTGGTGAATTTTTCCTTTGAAACTTGAATGGATATGACAGATACTACAATGTTCTGGTTCCATTCTTCTTCTGGAGCACACTCAGGGGAACTGTTCTTTCCTGACTGCTTATAGTTAGGTGTGTCCCTGGACCTAGTTCTGCCCAATGCTGAGGATCCTTTCTGATTTGGATTGTACAAAGTGCCAGTAAGAGACCCACCTGCTCTGCTCATCCTTGTGAGGCAAATGTAGAAATACGTGTTAACATAAGACTCCTTCAACTCAGGTCCCTGAGTGACTACTGAGCAGAGACTCTTCAACCCCTCCTACCGCCCCCACCTAATACCACCCCAGGCCCATGTTGGACTTGTTAACGTAAGTGAAAGATACACCTTTGTTGTTTAAGCCACTGAGATTTGGAGCATTCAGGGTTTCCACAGTTAGCCTATCCTGAATGACAGGGACAGCAACTTGATCTCCTTACTGACACTGGCTCATCCAAAGATCAAAAGAGCCTTCTAAATATCCAAGTTTTCTATTATGACAGATTTCCATGATGTGGCCATTTTCAGTGGACAGTGGAACTTTCTTTTAGAACAGTACACAACATTGTAGTAGGGAAGATTACATGAAAATGCCTGGAGAATTATTTCCTTCTGTGATTTCTAAAGACCATGTGTATTTAGTGCCAAATGAAAAATTGCCAGATGACAAATGAAAAACTCAATCAAACATCTATGTGTTTTCAAATAGTATCTGGATCCTTCATATCAGACAAAACATCTGGTTGACTGCTGAACTGGAATGTTTTGCAGTGGATATTTAGCATTGTCCATAAATAGGACTAAAGTCAATAATGCAGTCCAAGTTTGGGCATAGAAATCCTCTGTTTGGTGAAGTGAACAAGAAATAGACATAAGCAGAAGCAGAAGCATTAGATGTTTTGTTAAATGCTTTGTAGCTCTAGAAGTTGGGAGATTTGTTCTCCTGATAAAAGATATCTCTTAAAAGTCCACTGTCAATAATAGACTAGTTCCTTTTTTTAAAATAGAAATTTTCTCTCTCTTAAAATGCAAATATGACAGAGGTAGTCACAACAATTTGTCAAATACATGAGCAAATAGGGGCACCTGGGTGACCCAATCATTTGAGCCCCTGCATTTGGCCTCAGGTCATGATCCCAGGGTCTGGGATCAAACCCCACACTGGGCTCTCAGCTCAGCAGGGAGCCTGCTTCTCCCTCTCCCTCTAGCTGCTGCTTCCCCTGCTTGTGCTCTCTCTCCTCCATTCTCTGTGTCAAATAAATCAATAAAATCTTTAAAATACATACATGCAAATCATGGAAGGAAAGTTGTCTGGGCGCTTAGGCTAGAGTAAGCTATAAACTAGGAAATGGGTAATTAGAGAAAAATATGAAGAGGGAAAATCAATTTCAGGAAGTAAGCAAGACCTCTTCAAATTAAGTAACACAGAGATTTCTCAAAGTTCTATTCTTCCTACACAGACAAACACTTTATCTTTTTTCTCCTAAAATGAGATTTTCATATAAAATGTGCAAATGGATTCTGGAATTCCTGAGAGAGGCACACACACACATAGATGCACAAAGACAGAGACAGAGACAAAGAGAGGTGAACTTTTTTCATAATCAAAGACACAGCAAGTATGCTATGAACAAGAAAACTGATAAACGGTACTTTTGCGGGGGGAAAAAAGCATTGATGTTCACATGTTTATTTGGGCCACTTTCCCACAGTTAACTGTGTTTTAGTGCTAGCCAATGATTTCTACTTTTTAATGTACTGTTTTCCATAAATTGATACAGTTTAGAGAGGCAAGGAGTCCTGGTCTGCTTCATAACTGTGAGCCTTGTGTCTGCCTGATGTCAGCTACATTTGTTCTGGGAAATTTGCTGCTTCATTGCTGTTGGCCTCACAACAGGATCACAAAATACTTCAAGGTCATGTACAGTGTCCTCTGGAATGAAGTAGAGGAAACCCGATTTCCTGCTAGAATCAGTTGAGCTTCTTGTACAAAACGTCACTATTGGCTACAACCTCTCGTGTGGCTCTGGAACTCTCTGAGGGAACTGGTCCAACGAGACATGGGTATGGAGCAGGAATTGGCCTGTCGTTAATTTACTTGGCCTCATGCTGATGAATAATAATGAATTATATGTCATAGATTCTTATCTGATGGGAGCATAAAAGGTTTTAAATCCCCATACTCCCATCAACTCCTTTGCAACTAACTGAAACTTAAAACACCGGCATTTTTTCCCCCCTATTGTTGCTTAGGATGGCTATTTAATAGAAAATATGTAGAAATGTCTGGATGGAGATAATACTTCAACTGACTTGATAATAATCAGATTCCTGCATCCCTTCCTTCAAATCACTGAGGACAATTGTTCAGATTGATAGTTTTACATTGTATGTCTCAGTGTAGTTAACCCAATCTCATCATCGTTATTAAGTATTAAAACTCCTGAAGACCCATTTCTCCACCTCCTCCTCTTCTCGCTTTGTTTTTCCTTGTGAGAAACCCACTGCTGCCTATAGACTTAAGCTGGTAATAAATATGTTATTATAGCCAGCAGTCATTTTTTTTCCTTTTTTGTTTTTTTTAATAGCCAGTGTCAGTATCAATTCCCCACCTTAGGTCACCTATTACTTCTGATCTCCAAACTTCAGTGTGCTATCACCTATATTGATCATTTGGCTTTCTGCCCATGGGAGATAGTCTTATTTGAGCTACTTGAGTTTCTACACATCTTGCTGGGTGAGCCAAGACTGCAAGTCCCTATTACCCAGGCCCTTTCTGATGTTTGTTTATGCATCCGGGAGCCTTCGAGATGAGTAATATTTGGGCATAGAGCAGAATAGCTTGTTTCTTGCTAAAAAATAAATGGATTCCTCAAGCTCCACTGATGTTTGCCGTGTTGTGAATAATAAAGCCCTTTGTTTCTGACCCAAGATCTTGTGTCTTCTGCTAAGCACCTGGGAAACTGTTATAAGCTAACTTTATAGCCTCTAAGTGGAATAAAACCAAATCCATATCCACAGTCTATACCACCTGGATTGCGTTTATGTATGTGCTTTTGCCCCCAAATAGTAAGCCCTTCAAGATCAAGAGTCCTCTTTGCACTGCCTTTCATAAACTTCAATAAACACTCAGAAAGTGTTCAGTGGCTATGGTGATATCAACTTATATCAGGAGGGGATGGAATTTTGATATCAACACAACAAGGATATCATTGTGGCAACTTGTAATGCCATAAGAGGATGCCACTTCTTTCTTTCCCCTTACTCATCCTAACTCATGAAGTAGATGATGCCATGTTGTGGAGAGATTTTTCTGTAGGAAACAGATGTGAGGAACTAGACTGTAATGGAAAGATGCTGGGAATATCACAGACATGGTTACTCCACACTTCTGTCCCCGCCCTAGTAACAAAAAGCTTCAGCAGAACAGCCATTTGCCATGAAGAAGAAAAGCTCATGTCAGGAAAAAACAAGGCACAAAAAGAAAACAAAAAAGAAGAAGGAGGAGGAGGACAGGGAATGGAGCTGCTTCTTCTCTATATTAGTACAATAGCAAATCTTTGTCTCTCTCTTTACCGTTTACTGAGGAGGAACTGACAGCTTTCTTTGAACTGAAAACCATCATATGGCTTCCAAAGGAGTCCAGTAGGTGCAAAGATTCTCTGAGTAATAAGTTCCTTTATTTTTTTGAGGTAGGAAAGTCATTTCCCTGTCAAGTAAATATATGAACTAATTTCCTTCTCATTTAACCAGACATATTTGTTTATTTTTTAAAGATTGTATTTACTTCTTTGACAAAGAGAAACAAGAAGAGAGGGAATATAAGCAGGGGCAGTGGGAGAGGGAGAAGCAGGCTTCCCATTGAGCAGGGAGCCCCATGCAAGGCTTCATCTCAGAACCCTGGGATCACAGCCTGAGCCAAAGGCAGACATGTAATGACTGAGCCACTCAGGTGCCCCTGAACTGACATATTTGTAAGGCTAAATGATGCACCAGTAAATGTGTTGTACTGATTCTATGCCTGGGAAGGTGTTCCCAGGAGAGCAGACTCATTGGTGTGACCACCATAAGAATTCATGTTTCATATCTCCCATGGCAGGAAGCATCACTGACCTAAAGCCCAGCCACCTTCCTTTGACATCCATTTATCCGTTTGGACAAAGCTCATGCTTCTCAGGCCTTGTTCTTGGACACTGAGTGTGGCAGGAATATTATAGCAGGTCCATTCCTTGGATGTGTGCTACTGTTCTGATGGGTGACTTTGGTTCAAGATGTCCCAGCAGCGTGTGGAACTCCCCTTACAAGTGAACTTCTACATGACTGTCTTTCCTTGTTTCTGTTCTTCTCTTGAGGTCAGACTTGCACCACAGTCTAATAGCTCTCCTACCTTCCCCCAACTCCCTCCCTATTTTCTCCTTAGGGACATTAGCCCTAATAAATTTCTAGCATGTTCAACCCTGTCTTGGTATTGGCCTCTTGAAAGATGGACTAACTAATGTGCCTTAGAAATTAACAATGCTATTTGTTGAAAGCATGGAGATTCTTAGAGCGGTTTGAGATGAACATAGTGTAATCTGAAATTATGAATATTCAGCTCATTTATAACAATAAAACTGAGAGTTCTAGGAATTTTGGAGGAAATTATAATAAAATGGCATTTATGCTGTGTACTTAGTATTTCAGCAGCTTTAAATTGTTTATTCTAACGCTGGTTATTTTTGTCAGGATAATGGTCTCCCAAATGCATCCTCGGTTTCTCAGACCATTCTTTTGGTTACAGAGGTGGTGTGCCCCTAATCCACTTGCTTTGTCTTCCTACAGTCTTCAATCCTTATTGTCTTATTCATCCTTTAAGACTGGTTCCCATTGTCTGTGAAGCCTTTGCAGCAGCCTCTTCCCAAGCAGAGTATTTCTCTGTGTTTTCCTTGCTTACAAAGGACTTTTATTTAATATGTTACTGATTTTACTCACTTCCTGTCATATTTGTTATATTACCATGAGATCCTTGTGCTATCTCTTGTGGTGGAAGTGTCTTTTGGGTGGGTTGCATTTTATGAATATGTGGGTCCCTCTCCTTTCAAGGAGAAAGATCAGTGCCCACCTCACAGGACACATTCTGTGCACACTTACAGTTCTGAGTGTAACTACTTTCTCAGTCATGGCTATTTAATAGGGAAGCACTTGAAAGTTTTGCAAGTTAGATCCCACCACTGGGGACTATTTTCGCCTTTTTTGCCTGACTCTTGACTGCTGAAAAATAATGTTAATTATAAAGTTACATGATGTTCTGTACTGATACTTTTTAAAAAGACAATAATGATTTAAGACCAGTCAATCAAATCTCTGAATGTGAAATTATAACTTCTTTCTAAGAGCCGGACAAATCTCACCTTTGACTTTTCACTCTAATTGCTTCCAAAGTGAATGCTCAACTCCATATTCTGTTATCCTCTTCAATATGTTACAGCATTTTTTTGGGTCACTTGAGTGACTCAGTAAAGTGTCATGATCTCAGGGTCCTGAAATCAAGCTCTGAGTCCGACTCCCCAGCTCAGTGGGGAGTTTGCTTCAGGACTCTGTTTCTCTGTTCCTCTGCCTCTTTCTCTATATCAAATAAATAAACACATCTTTTTAAAAAATGGTACAGCATTTTCCATATTATCTCAATATACTGCCCCTCATACTGGAGTTGTTAGGAGCCATCAGAATGATTTGTGTTTCTGTGGAGAAAATCACCTTTCTTCCCCTGGGATTCTCATCAGTTTTCATGAGCCTTCTGCTAAAGGCCCGAGACTGTTAAAGATTTAATATCTGGACCCCTTTAAAGTCAGAACAAGATCAGGTCCCGTCCTTTCATGTGGGCACCTATAAAGCTGGGATGTGAAGAGAGAGACTTCTGACTTTTGCCAAATTTTTGTTATTCTCCAGTCTCTTCCCTCTTGCCTACATCTGCCTGTCAAATTGCACTGGAGATACAGAAGATTAGAGAATTTATTTGCATATAACAGTCTCAAATGACCATTTTGTTTTATGGCTTTGTAAAAACATCACATGAAAATATTGGTGTTCTTTTAAAATATCATGATCTAACCCCCAGTGAGTGCATTCAACTGTATTTGGTTGGCAACCATTGTAGAAAAGTTCAAATTGGGCTAATCTTCCAAATTAGAGAATGGTGAAATTTGGTAAGAAACTTTCAGCCATAAAAGTTTGCTTTGAAGCAAAGCAAAAAGAAACTTCACCTGTGTCTTCTCTATTCCCCAAAAATGCAATAGCTCCCTATTGAATGTATAAAATTTTATTAGACATAATTGAATATGTTTTGAACTTGATTTTAAATTCATTCATTGTAATAGAAACTCTGTATTTTTAGGGTGATTTACAATGTTTCATGTAAGTACTTCAACAGTAATCCAGGCACTGTGTAAGGGAGGCTCAGCGAATATTTCTGAAGTTCTTCTCTGGCCCATATGCCTGTATATATATGATACCCTATATAGTCACCTACTCTACTATTTTTCAGGGTGAGAATGCATGAAAATTTCAGTGGGTTCTGTAGTTACCATGAGTAGAGAGGTAACAATTATAATACTCGTCCCTCTGATTTCAGACCCCCAAAATATGGAATTCTATCTCACTCTTGCTAGAAATTAGCCTGGAGGTGAGCATAGATTTCCTTTTTCTGAGACCCTCCCTGATCTAAAATCTCATTAATCTCCCTACTCTATTGAACTAGAAGCATTTTATCAAGTATGGGGAAATGGTGTGTTATCGATGACAGGGAATGTAAGCTTTACCCAACTGAAACTTGCAATATTTTTTTTCTTCTTTTTCATCTGAAATTAGTCTTCTGCACTAAATAGCCAGAATTATTGCTTTCTTCCCTGTTTCCTTTATTGCTCTTCCCAATTTAGAGTAATTATTGGTAGCTCACTGAGCAAAGATGACTTTGTGTGTCTTGGGGGATTTCCTATAATAATCCACATGTCACCTTGCTTATGTCAAGATATAATCTTCAAAAATAAACAGGTAACTCATACCATATGCAATTAATTCAAAATGAATCAACTACATAAATATAAGGGCTAAAACCATAAAAGTCTTAGAAGAAAAGACAGTGTTAAATCTTCATGACCTTAGATTTTGGCAATGGATTCTGAGATCTGACACCAAAAGCAGTAAGAGAACAGTAAGAGGAAAAAAATAGATAAACTGGATTTCATTGAAATTTTAAAAATTGTACATGAAAAGATATTATCCAAAAAAGTGAAAAGATAACCTACAGAATGGGAGAAAATATTTACAAATCATTTATGTGGTAAGAGTTTAATATCGAGTATATATAAAGAACTCCCAAAACTCCAGAGAAAAGACAAAAACCAATTAAAAAATGGGCAAAGACTTGAATAGACATTTCTCCAAAGAATATTTACAAATGGGTCATAAACACATGAACAGATACTCAACATCACTAATCATTAGGGAAATACAAATCTTAATGAGATACTTACTAAGATATACTACCATAACTTCAAGAAAATGGAAAAATAACAAGTGTTGGGGAAATTGAAACTCTCCTCCATTGCTGATGACAATGTAAAATGGTGCAGCTTTCCGTGAAAGAGTCTGATAGCTCCTCCAAAAGCTAGATGCAGAATTATAAGACCCAGGAGTTATGCTCCTATGTATATACCTCACATCATTAAAACAGGGATTCAAACAGATATTTGTATGCCAATGTCCGTTGGAACATTATTCATGATAACTGAGTGGTGGAAACTACCCAAGTGTCTATTAACAGATGAAAGGATAAACAAAATACAGTACATACCTCTGATGAAATACTATTAAGCCATAAAAAGGAATGAAGTTCTGGTACATGCTACAGCCTGGATGAACCTTAAAAATATTATGCTTAGTGACAGAAAGCAGATGGAGAAGGACAACTATTGTATGACTCCACTTAACATGAAATATCAAGAATAAGCAAATTCATATACAGAAAGTGGTCTAGGGTTTACCAGGATGTAGAAGGACAGGACAATGGGGAGTTATAACCTGATTATATAATCTCTATTTGGGGTGATGAAAAGGTTTTGGAAATAGATGGTGGTGATAGTTGCATAATATTGTAGATGTAACTAACACTGCTACATCATACACTTAAAAATGACTAAAATGGCAGTAAATAAATAAATACATGGCTTTGTTCCCCTATACCAAATAGACAAGCCAAATTTGGAAGATGGGTTTAAACAGTAGTTTAAGGCTACTGAAAATTGATATTTATTCCCAGAAAAATAATTTAGAGTAGAAACATCAGTGTTTCATAAGAACCATGAGAAAAAATAAGTATTTAACCCTTTGTTCAGTAGGTTTCCTGTTTGTAGAAGAGAATTCTCTGAAAGAGGGACAGAAGTTTCCTTAAGCCTTGTTGTCATTGACATCTGATTAAGACAACCCACATTATTTGGGTTAGTGGAGTTTTCCATTAACTTCGTGTGAGTTTTTCTACAGGAATTTTAAATAAAAATTTTCCTTTAAAATTCTTATATATGCTTGTCTTAGTTACTAAATCTTGCAGTCTGTCACTATCGACAAAACATAAGAGCTCTCACTAAGGCAAGTCTCTAGTCAACTTTTCTTTCTTCTTATTTTTTTCCTGTATGAAATTAGTAATAGGATCTACTAATACTTTTAAATAATTACTTTATTTCTGCTTGGATGACCACCTGGATTAGGACTAAACCTTTCTAACTGCATAACACCTTTCTTCAGGGAAATCTTAAATCCTTGGACTTATTTCCATTCTAATTTGTTTTGTAATCTTAACCTTTTTGGAGGGTAAGGAAGATGACAAGAAGTGAAGAGAAATAGTAAGAAGCAGCCAATACCTAACTTTTTATCTTCTTACATGGCAACTGACAACACATTTAAAAAAATTTCCAAAATTGTGCTTCTTGATGCCAACATACCCTTAGTTTGGATTTGCAATAAAATTTTTGCTGGAAGTAAAAAATTATTTGTAAGCTCAAGTTTGTGTAATCATATAAAAGTTTCATAATATAAAGTGGTATCTAGAGATAAAAACACACACACAGAAACAAATATAGGCACATCACAATCCCAGATTTTCTGGGACATGATAAGGGCCTGAGGGAAAGAGGGGGGTGTATTTTTAAACATAAAGTATACTTAAGTAACTTAAGGATAAAGTATTTATGATGTCAGAACCTGGGTAGGATAAGTAGAATTCAGTGACATGATAAGGGGATAAGATAAGGGCCTGAGAGGAAGGGGGGGAGAGATATATGTTAAACATAAAGGATACTTAAGTAACTTAAGGATAAAGTATTTATGATGTCAGAAATTGGGTAGGATAAACAGAGTTCAGTGACTTTGATTAGTCCTAGAAAGAAAACAGCTATAGTGAGCAGAAAAGAAGGATAGATAAAGAAAGATGAGTCCAAAAAAATGGGATTCTTGGAAGAACTACATAAAATAAGTGGGAGTGGGGACACTGGTGACTTACTCATTCACTTTCAAGTGGCCAGGATGTTGTAGTGTTAGATTACCTGGGTCTTTTGCTTTTCAAGACTGTTTCTTCACTTTCTTACCCCCACATATTCAGGGGGTATAGGTGTTCATGTTCGTGTCCCTCTAGTTTCTGCTATAAAGTTGTTGAAAGCCAGAATGAGGACTCCATCATATTCTAAGTGAAAAACTCCTCAGATACCTAGCCTCTGTAGCAACTTAAACATTTCAGAGGAGATTTTAACTGTTATAATCAAAACAACTTCTCCTTCAGAAGCAAATGACCAATTTGACCATTGCTTTATATGATCTTCTAATAAGACTGTTATGGGAATAGTGTTTTGTCATTGACTCATTCCTTGATTGATGCTACCATGCTGCTATACCTCACCTTATGAGTGCTTAACTAGTGACTTTTTTTAAAAGTAGGCTCCACATTGAGTATGGAGTCCAATATGGGGCCCAAAGTCACAACCCTAAGATCAAAACCCAAGCTGAGATCAAGAGGCAGATGCTTGACTTACTGAGCCACCCAAGTGCAACTACTTAGTGGTTTTTTGACATAACATATCTGGGAAAATTATACTACTTTTCAAACAATGACCTTTTCTCCCCAGAATAGCACAATTTTCACCATGAAGCACACTGGATAATCATGCTCTTAAGAAGTGGTATTTTGGGGCACCTGGGTGGCTCAGTGGGTAAAGCCTCTGCCTTCGCCTCAGGTCACGATCCCAGAGTCCTGGGATTGAGCCCCGCTTCGGATTCTTTGCTGGACGGGGAGCCTGCTTTCCCCTCTCTCTCTGCCTGCCTCTCTGCCTACTTGTGATCTCTATCTGTCAAATAAATAAAATCTTTAAAAAAAGTGGTATTTTAACATTATGATTTCAGACAAAGACATGCTTATCAATTCATTCAAAACAAGTTTTTAGACAGAGTACAACATGTGGAACAAATTTAAATTGCATACTGTGAAGGATGCACCCAAAATATTTTCCTCTGTGTATGCAAGACAAGCGAAAGAGATGAGAACACAGCATCTTCAGCTAGTTACTCACATGGGTGATTTTGAAGTGTTCTGAAGTATTCTCATGGTTATTTAGTCTTTATTTCACCCTAAAAATATATTTCTGGGCTATAACTTTGAGTGTAGATTTGTGTACTAGACAATGATGTACCTAAGAATGGTTGAAAAATTGTCAAAGAGAAAGATGGAGAACAAACCCTCCAAAGAATATATTTCCTACACCCCTCCTCTAAAACCCACCATCCACTATAGTCTTTTATTACATTTTAAGTATAAACTATATTTACTTTAAACTAGTTATTAATCACAAGAAATTATTTTCTTACAATTCAATTCATGTATTTTTCTAAGAAGATTGTTTGGGTATCTTTCCTTTGGTATTGATATAAAACATCATAAATTTCCTTGTTAAATTTAATAGATTTTTAATTGAATTGTCAAGTTGCTTCACTTCTCTGAGACTTCCTTTCTTCATCAAAAAGAAGGTTAATAAAACTGGTGCTGAAAGTGCTGTGGGGTTTTAAAATAATTAATTAATTAATTAAAAAAATAAATGTCATGAGTAAATAGTTTCAAGCACTTTCACAGCATTTTATTTATTTACTGATAAATGTTTTGTTACTAATGAATCACTCCTGGGCATCTGGGTGGCTCAGTCAGTTAAGCATCTGACTCTTGGTTTCAGCCCAGGTCATGATCTCATGGGTCATGATCTCACGGTTCATGGGATCAAGCCCCACATGGGGCTCTGTGACCAGTGGGGAGTCTGCTTGAGGATACTCTCCCTCTTCCCCTCCCCCCTAAAATAAATACATAAATCTTAAGTAACAGTAATAATAAAATCACACTTATTGACACATTAAAATGGTTATTTAGCATATGAGATATTCAAACTGCATTCTTTGAAAATTAAAAAAGATAAATTTAATGGATTTCTTTTTCCTTTAATGACTCTTCACATGGTGGCAGAATTTCACAAATGAAGTAAAATCAGTAAGCAAAGGAAGACATTGATGGAATAAAAGAGCTGAGTAAGTTATAGCCTCAGCCTTGAAGGAAATTGTACATAAGAATGTGCAGAATGTAAAAGTTTATGTACATTATAAAGAAATAGGACCACACTTTAAAAAACAAATAAGCATATCTGAGTTTATACACCAAAACTACAGTTATCTCCTTTAAAAATTTCCCCTGGAAAGTATACACTGTCATTCCTCAAAAACTTATTTGATTGAAAGATAAGTTATGATGATAAAGTAATGGGAATGGTATCACAGAGAAGCACTAGGATATAAAATGCCCAGAACATAGATAAGCGATTTTTCTAAAGGGGTGACTATTCTTAAGGATCTTTCCATGATCTATTCTCCTTTCAACATTTTCTTTATCTATCTATCATCTATCTATCATCTATCTATCTATCTATCTATCTATCTATCATCTCTATATTCTTTATATATATATATATTTCTTAATTTTTATTCTAAGTAGACTCCATGCCCAACATGGGGCTTGAACTCATGACCCTGAGATCAAGAGTCACATGCTCTGCAGACTAAGCCAGCCAGGTGCCCCTCAACATTTTCTACATAAGACTATAACAAGGTTCAGAAATGCTGATCCAAAGGAGCATTCAATTGTTAAAGTCCCATTCAGGAAAGTAGGTCAAGCTTGGATCCAACAGTGTGGACATTTTTGCAATGGGAAACAACCAACCACAAAAGGAACTGACTTTGAATACCAAGTGAATAGACTCATTCTAGAAGATACTCTTTTTCTTGCTTAAAACTGTTGTCAGGAGGCAATGGTGGGAGTAAGGCGTAGTCTCATACCTTCCTATAGAGCAGAAACAAGAATTTTCAGAGGATATTCGTGGACATACAAGAATATTCAAAAGGAGTTTATATGGCAAGAGAAATAAGGCTAGGGGGACCTGGCAGGCTCAGTCAGTTAAGTCGCTGTCTTAGCTCAGATCATGATCTCAGGGTCCTGAGATCAAGCCCTACGTCAGGCTCCCTGCTCAGTGGGAAGTCTGCTTCTCTCTCTCCCTCTGCTGCTCCCCCTGCTTATGTTCTCTCACTCTCATGCTCTCTCTCTCTCAAATAAATAAATAAAATCTTAAGGAAAAAAAAGAAGTAAGGTTAATGAACTTTGTGTGTCTGGAGGGGTCTACAATCAACCATAAGCATGGTACATGTAAATGGTCACCCCATATGAAACAGGTCAAGATCCTAATTCAGTGAGATCAAGAATAACAGTGAATCAGGACACAAAGGAGTTCCTGAAAGTCATTCTAAAAGCTTCTGACCAGGTTCTTCAGTGTGCCCTATGATAATGTTTTGGTAATAGCGTCATTGCCATCAAACCCACTCATATATGACTTGGTATCTTTATTCCATAATGTGGGTTCATTTGTGTTCAACCAATTCTTTTTTGTCCCAAGTTAAAAAAAAAAAACAAAAAACCCAAAAGGTTTTATTAAGGGGGATTCTGAAACTGAAAGGACATTGTGTTTCTGATCCAAATGGACACTGTATACTCTTAACACCCTGATTTGTTCACAGGTAGATAGAGTATCAGTCCCATTATAGAGTAAGCAGGGCCATTTGGTAAACATCCTTACATTAACCAAGGATTGTACGTGGTTAGTGCTTAAATTTGATTCCTTCAAAATAGACATACAGAGGTTTCTTTAGTACTATACTGACATATACCTCTATGTCAACATTATCATCATTCCTAAATGGGTCACAGTGGGGGAACTCAGACTTTTTAAGGTCCCCACTGAGGCTGGTTATTCTGTGTGTGGGCCTCTTGTGACATAGTTTTTGCTCTTCCCCATCCTGCTTCATGCCCCAAGAAGCAAACCTGGAAGTCTGCGTTATCCAAATTCGTCTGCCCTCTGTCATTTGGTTGGGTTTGACAAATGCAATGCAAGAGATTAGAGAGTGAGAGGAGGAAGAGGTCAGGGATTTATTCCTGCTGCTCTCTGCCTGGTTCAGGAGCACCCATGTTCCTTTACAGATGGCCTCAGCACTTGGTCGGGTGGCTTCTCTCCAAGGGATACAGCCCTTACCATGCTCCAGTAGAGCTCTCCTTTGGGACTTCCTGCTGTCTCCTCAACATCCTCTGTTGGTTCCTTATCCTTGACAATCAGTCCCTACATCAAATCCTCTTTGATTTCCCCATTGGAATGGCTTCCTGCCTGAAACATATATCTTCCATGTATTATTTTCTTATATATTATTTTTTCTCATTAACACAAATATTTATTAACACTATTTATACACCAAAATAGGTTGAGTGTGAAGTTTGGATAACTTGAAGTCACCATTTGCTTCTGCACAAAGGGATTTTCTTATTTATTAATGAACATTTTTCTTTGTCATCCTTTAGTTTTTGTCCAGATATTGGCCACTGTCAAATATTTAAAAGTTAGCTTAGTTTCTATTAAACAAAACTAAAAGTGATTCTGTGACAGTGACTGTATGGTAACCAAATACATCTGATGTCAAATGTCATTTAGAATGTTTCTTGGGACGCCTGGATGGCTCAGTCTGTTAAGCATCTGCCTTTGGCTCAGGTCATGATCCCAGGGTCTTGGGATCCAGTCTTGCATCAGGCTCCCTGGAGGCTGCTTTTCCCTCTGCCTGCCACTCCCCCTGCTTGTGCTTTCTCTTTCTGAAAGATAAATAAATAAAATCTAAAAAACAAAAAACAAAACAAAGCAAAAAACCAACTTAAAAAAACCCCACCAAAATTTAGTAAACAAAAAACAAACAAACAAAAACCAAAAACACCCCTGATTCTTGATCATCTCTGTCAGTTTGTGCTACTTATGACAGAGAGGGCTGGGATTTTATAAATTCCAAGCCTTATCTGAACAGTGTGCATATAAAAGTGGTCTTTTAGTTTATTAAAGGGGTATCCATGAAGCTGTGGACCTCTGCATTCTTGTCTCTACTCATCAATAACAGCCATCCTTCCAACTATCCTCTTTCAGGCAACCACAGGTTTTAGGAGCTGGCAAGGATCCACAAATAGGTTGTGCAAGTTTACTGTGAGGCACTGGTATACCCCCAGAAGAAGGGGAAGTGGGTCTCAGCAAGCCACTTCTCACAGTGGTTGTTCCTGCAGATCTGGTCGAAGGAGGGCTGTTGATATTGTTGGGAAGATTTGCTGGGACTGTGTACTCTGAGCCATGGGAGGGCCTGGCTGGGGAGGGGGTTGGTATGAGCTATTGTTTCTTTGGTACCTGGAGAATGAGAGCCATGGTTTCTTTTGGTACCTGGAGAACTAGAGCCATGGTGGCTAAATGCTTTTACTGGTTGCTGGCAAGCCAGAGGAGAAGATACTGTAGGGAAGCAGAATTTGCCTGGAGAGATATGGCTGAAGCCTGAGGTTGTGTATGAGGTATTTCTCCATTTGACACTTGAAAATTTAAGTCACTTCTGCTGCTTTTCACTGAGTCAACTTGCATATTCGATGTTTGGGACTCTCATTCATTATTTAATATAATTCCCACAATGCGCTTGTTAGAAGTATCACTCTAAAGATCACCAAAACAGAATCATACTTACCACAAAGTTGTAACTTAGGAGTAAATCTATATTTGACCATCTCTGAGCCTTTCTCCCCCATTTCATAAAGTTTCCTTCTAGAAGGTTTGTTAATACTTACTTAGCAAATCATCCATAAATATGCTATTATTATTCCCATTTTGCAAATGGAAACTAAAAATCAAAACCATCTACTCACTCCACCTCACATACTTGACTATTCACATTATCGTGATTTTACTCTGCCACTGTCTTTATCACAATGTCTTAACTAATGCAGGAAATTTTTGTCCAGAGAGCTAAAAGTTAAAAATAACTTCAATGTTCCTTTCAGGAACTTCCTGAAAAAGTCCATTTTTAATGAACATAAGATTGTTTGGCTTTTCAATAGATAGCATCCAATAATTCTTTGCTTTCCGATTTTTCCATACCTTTACCTCAAAGCCCTTTTTTTTCTGTACCCACAAATCCTAAAGCATTCTGCTTTGATCTTTATCCCATCCTAATTAAAAGTCACCCCTTGCCTTGAAAGACTTGCCTTAAACCAAATACCGAAACTTCATATCACAACTTTGCTCTCTTCCTTCCAAGATGCTATTAATTTCATGGTCAAAGCAGTGTTCTCCCTTACTGAGGTAAGCAATAAATGCAGATTTACCTTTTCAACAGGTTATTTTGGTGGAATTTTTGAGGATCCAGCATTTGCCAACACTAACACTTAGGGACTTAAATAATCACCCAAGTTTAGCTAGATAGGAAGACGTGGAGCTGAGATTCAAACCGAGGCCTTCTGACCCTGGAGCCCTCCCATAAATAGCACACATTTTTGCCTCTAATAAGCTATACTATTAAAAGAAAATGTGACAAATCACATAGCATAAATGTTACTAATTGGTCACTAGAGTGTTTAACACAGTCCCTGATGGCTTTGTATAACAGTACTATCTTTTCAGGTATTCAGAAAAAAATTATTAAAAATTAGACTTTTTCTTTTATCATTCCCCAAAGCTTAAATTTTTAAGACTTGTGTTACTTAAACTCACAAATATATCAAGGTAATTAGCAAAAGTAATAGTATTTCTTTATATATCAACTTGTCATATGAAAATATTGAGCTGTGTTTTATCACTACATATAAGTAAAAATGGGTCTTGCCTTTACATGGCATTATGCATCAAAGTACTGATTTCCAATTTGTCTTCACTGTGCAGCACTGATTATTTTATCATCTGAATGAAATAGAGCAGAATTTTACTTGTTCTAAAAAAGTAGTTGTCATAATAAAAGTGGGCATTTCAATAAAACAGCGTATGATTTTACTCTTGAGATACCAAAGGCAATAACTCAGAGAGACTTGAGTAAGAATTATCATTTTTAAATTACATATTTGAAGGCAATTATGAAAATAGGAACTGATGAATAAACCAAAGGAGTCAAGAAAGTTACTAGAAAATTCTGGAAATAGATTCTCTTCCTCTTGTTTATTTTATTTTTCATGGTGACCTTTGGAAACTCAAATAAATCTGATGCAAACAGATGTTAATGTTTAATGTCTTTTTAGCCTGATAATATGGGAAGCAACTCACTAAGGCTTCCACTGAGGGGACTCTCAGGATTAACAGACTCTCTACCCTCTCTCTGTGAATCATACTGGCTGATTCCCACAGCAAAATGACCCTCAGCACTGCCATACTAGCCCCATTCTATCCTTGTACCTGTGCTCCCATCAGCTGAGTTGTATGCTTCCCTAGACGCAATTGTGTTTGATTTGAAACCTTGTGATTGTAATACTATAACAACTACATGTTAATACAACTTGACAACTACATATTACCCAAGATGACAGGTTGTAAAAGAAAAATCTTGCTGCTGTGAAAACTAAATTAAATACTTCAGAAAGCAAACTGCTTTTTAAAATGAGATCAAATCAAATAATTATAAAGAATTAGGGGGAAAAACCCTTTTAAGGCCTAGAAAAATTATGCTGTTAGCTTTAAGATTTTTTTATCACTTGAAACACACTAGGAAATGTAGATGAATTAAGAGTATAGTTTTGTGAAAAAGACTATCTGGAACTCCAGTCACCAGATTCTTATTAAAAAAAAAAAAAAAAAAAAAGCTTTGGGTCTACTACAAAAGGAAGATAAGCAAATATGTATTTATATGTTTGATGTAAAATTCAAAGTTCCAATTTAATATGTATCTCTTTTATGACTGTCTAATATGACTGATATTTCTTGATTAACCAATTGTGATGGTTAATTTTTTTTCCATTTTATTTATTTTTTCAGCGTAACAGTATTCATTCTTTTTGCACAACACCCAGTGCTCCATGCAAAACGTGCCCTCCCCATTACCCACCACCTGTTCCCCCAACCTCCCACCCCTGACCCTTCAAAACCCTCAGGTTGCCCCAACCTCCCACCCCTGACCCTTCAAAACCCTCAGGTTGTTTTTCAGAGTCCATAGTCTCTTATGGTTCGCCTCCCCTCCCCAATGTCCATACCCCGCTCCCCCTCTCCCAATCCCAAATCCCTCCAGCAACCCCCAGTTTGTTTTGTGAGATTAAGAGTCATTTATGGTTTGTCTCCCTCCCAATCCCATCTTGTTTCATTTATTCTTCTCCTATCCCCCTACCCCCCCATGTTGCTTCTCCATGTCCTCATATCAGGGAGATCATAGGATAGTTGTCTTTCTCCGATTGACTTATTTCACTAAGTATGATACGCTCTAGTTCCATCCACGTCGTCGCAAATGGCAAGATTTCATTTCTTTTGATGGCTGCATAGTATTCCATTGTGTATATATACCACCTCTTCTTTATCCATTCATCTGTTGATGGACATCTAGGTTCTTTCCATAGTCTGGCTATTGTAGACATTGCTGCTATAAACATTCGGGTACACGTGCCCCTTCGGATCACTATGTTTGTATCTTTAGGGTAAATACCCAGTAGTGCAATTGCTGGGTCATAGGGTAGTTCTATTTTCCACATTTTGAGGAACCTCCATGCTGTTTTCCAGAGTGGTTGCACCAGCTTGCATTCCCACCAACAGTGGAGGAGGGTTCCCCTTTCTCCACATCCTCTCCAGCATCTGTCATTTCCTGACTTGTTAATTTTAGCCATTCTGACTGGTGTGAGGTGATATCTCATTGTGGTTTTGATTTGTATTTCCCTGATGCCGAGTGACGTGGAGCACTTTTTCATGTGTCTGTTGGCCATCTGGATGTCTTCCTTGAAGAAATGTCTGTTCATGTCCTCTGCCCATTTCTTGATTGGATTGTTTGTTCTTTGGGTGTTGAGTTTGCTAAGTTCCTTATAGATTTTGGATACTAGCCCTTTATCTGATATGTCATTTGCAAATATCTTCTCCCATTCTGTCAGTTGTCTTTTGGTTTTGTGAACTGTTTCCTTTGCTGTGCAAAAGCTTTTGATCTTGATGAAATCCCAATAGTTCATTTTTGCCCTTGCTTCCCTTGCCTTTGCCGTTGTTCCTAGGAAGATGTTGCTATGGCTGAGGTCGAAGAGGTTGCTGCCTGCATTCTCCTCAAGGATTTTGATGGATTCCTTTCTCACATTGAGGTCCTTCATCCATTTGGAGTCTATTTTCATGTGTGGTGTAAGGAAGTGGTCCAATTTCATTTTTCTGCATGTGGCTGTCCAATTTTCCCAGCACCATTTATTGAAGAGGCTGTCTTTTTTCCATTGGACATTCTTTCCTGCTTTGTCGAAGATTAGTTGACCATAGAGTTGAGGGTCGATTTCTGGGCTCTCTATTCTGTTCCACTGATCTATGTGTCTGTTTTTGTGCCAGTACCATGCTGTCTTGATGATGACAGATTTGTAATAGAGCTTGAAGTCCGGAATTGTGATGCCACCAACTTTGGCTTTGTTCTTCAATATTCCTTTGGCTATTCGAGGTCTTTTCTGGTTCCATATAAATTTTAGGATTATTTGTTCCATTTCTTTGAAAAAAATGGATGGTATTTTGATAGGGATTGCATTAAATGTGTAGATTGCTTTAGGTAGCATAGACATTTTCACAATATTTATTCTTCCAATCCAGGAGCATGGAACATTTTTCCATTTTTTTGTGTCTTCCTCAATTTCTTTCATGAGTACTTTATAATTTTCTGTGTATAGATTCTTAGTCTCTTTGGTTAGGTTTATTCCTAGGTATCTTATAGTTTTGGGTACAATTGTAAATGGGATTGACTCCTTAATTTCTCTTTCTTCAGTCTTGTTGTTGGTGTACAGAAATGCAACTGATTTCTGTGCATTGATTTTATATCCTGACACTTTACTGAATTCCTGTACAAGTTCTAGCAGTTTTGGAGTGGAGTCTTTTGGGTTTTCCACATATAGTATCATATCATCTGCGAAGAGTGATAGTTTGACTTCTTCTTTACCGATTTGGATGCCTTTAATTTCTTTTTGTTGTCTGATTGCTGAGGCTAGGACTTCTAGTACTATGTTGAATAGCAGTGGTGATAATGGACATCCCTGCCGTGTTCCTGACCTTAACGGAAAAGCTTTCAGTTTTTCTCCATTGAGAATGATATTTGCGGTGGGTTTTTCATAGATGGCTTTGATAATATTGAGGTATGTGCCCTCTATCCCTACACTTTGAAGAGTTTTGATCAGGAAGGGATGCTATACTTTGTCAAATGCTTTTTCAGCATCTATTGAGAGTATCATATGGTTCTTGTTCTTTCTTTTATTAATGTTTTGTATCACATTGATTGATTTGCGGATGTTGAACCAACCCTGCAGCCCTGGAATAAATCCCACTTGATCGTGGTGAATAATCCTTTTAATGTACTGTTGAATCCTATTGGCTAGTATTTTGGCGAGAATTTTTGCGTCTGTGTTCATCAAGGATATTGGTCTGTACTTCTCTTTTTTGGTGGGATCCTTGTCTGGTTTTGGGATTAAGGTGATGCTGGCCTCATAAAATGAGTTTGGAAGTTTTCCTTCCATTTCTATTTTTTGGAACAGTTTCAGGAGAATAGGAATGAGTTCTTCTTTAAATGTTTGGTAGAATTCCCCTGGGAAGCCGTCTGGCCCTGGGCTTTTGTTTGTTTGGAGATTTTTGATGACTGTTTCAATCTCCTTACTGGTTATGGGCCTGTTCAGGTTTTCTATTTCTTCCTGGTTCAGTTGTGGTAGTTTATATGTCTCTAGGAATGCATCCATTTCTTCCAGATTGTCCAATTTGTTGGCGTAGAGTTGCTCATAGTATGTTCTTATAATTGTCTGTATTTCTTTGGTGTTAGTTGTGATCTCTCCTCTTTCATTCATGATTTTATTGATTTGGGTCCTTTCTCTTTTCTTTTTGACGAGTCTGGCCAGGGGTTTATCAATCTTATTGATTCTTTCAAAGAACCTTATATCAGATCAATTAGATTTTAAGCCAAAGACTATAATAAGAGATGAGGAAGGACACTATATCCTACTCAAAGGGTCTGTCCAACAAGAAGATCTAACAATTTTAAATATCTATGCCCCTAACGTGGGAGCAGCCAACTATATAAACCAATTAATAACAAAATCAAAGAAACACATCAATAATAATACAATAATAGTAGGGGACTTTAACACTCCCCTCACTGAAATGGACAGATCATCCAAGCAAAAGATCAACAAGGAAATAAAGGCCTTAAATGACACACTGGACCAGATGGACATCACAGATATATTCAGAACATTTCATCCCAAAGCAACAGAATACACATTCTTCTCTAGTGCACATGGAACCTTCTCCAGAATAGATCACATCCTGGGTCACAAATCAGGTCTCAACCGGTATCAAAAGATTAGGATTATTCCCTGCATATTTTCAGACCACAATGCTCTGAAGCTAGAACTCAATCACAAGAGGAAAGCTGGAAAGAACCCAAATACATGGAGACTAAACAGCATCCTTCTAAAGAATGAATGGGTTAACCAGGAAATTAAAGAAGAATTGAAAAAATTCATGGAAACAAATGATAATGAAAACACAACGGTTCAAAATCTGTGGGACACAGCAAAGGCAGTCCTGAGAGGAAAATATATAGTGGTACAAGCCTTTCTCAAGAAACAAGAAAGGTCTCAAGTACACAACCTAACCCTACACGTAAAGGAGCTGGAGAAAGAACAAGAAAGAAACCCTAAACCCAGCAGGAGAAGAGAAATCATAAAGATCAGAGCAGAAATCAATGAAATAGAAACCAAAAAAACAATAGAAAAAATCAATGAAACTAGGAGCTGGTTCTTTGAAAGAATCAATAAGATTGATAAACCCCTGGCCAGACTCGTCAAATTTTTTTAAATTTATTTATTTTCAGCATAACAGTACTCATTGTTTTTGCACCACACCCAGTGCTCCATGCAATATGTGCCCTCTCTATTACCTTCCACCTGGTTCCCCAACCTCCCACTCCCTGCCCCTTCAAAACTTTCAGGTTGTATTTCAGAGTCCATAGTCTCTCATGGTTCATCTCCCCTTCCAATTTCCCTCAACTCCCTTCCCCTCTCCATCTCCCCATGTCCTCCATGTTCTTTGTTATGCTCCACAAATAAGTGAAACCATATGATACTTGACTCTCTCTGCTTGACTTATTTTGCTCAGCATAATTTCTTCCAGTCCTGTCCATGTTGCTACAAAAGTTGGTATTCATCCTTTCTGATGGAGGCATAATACTCCATCGTGTTATATGTACCACATCTTCCTTATCCATTCGTCCATTGAAGGGCATCTTGGTTCTTTCCATAGTTTGGCGACCGTGGTAATTGCTGCTATTAACATTGGGGTATAGATGACTCTTCTTTTCACTACATCTGTATCTTTGGGGTAAATACCCAGCAGTGCAATTGCAGGGTCATAGGGAAGCTCTATTCTTAATTTCTTTAGGAATCTCCACACTGTTCTCCAGAGTGGCTGCACCAACTTGCATTCCCACCAACAGTGTAAGAGGGTTCCCCTTTCTCCACAACCTCTCCAACACACGTTGTTTCCTGTCTTGCTAATTTGGGCCATTCTAACTGGGATAAGGTGATATCTCAATGTGGTTTTCATTTGAATCTCCCTGATGGCTAGTGATGATGAGCATTTTTTCATGTGTCTGATAGCCATTTGTATGTCTTCATTGGAGAAGTGTCTGTTCATATCTTCTGCCCATTTTTTGATATGATTATCTGTTTTGTGTGTGTTGAGTTTTATAGATCCTGGATATCAACCTTTTGTCTGTACTGTCATTTGCAAATATCTTCTCCCATTCCGTGGGTTGCCTTTCTGTTTTGTTGACTGTTTCCTTTGCTGTGCAGAAGCTTTTGATCTTGATGAAGTCCCAAAAGTTCATTTTCGCTTTTGTTTCCTTGCCCTTTGGAGACATATCGTGAAAGAAGTTGCTGTGGCTGATATCGAAGAGATTACTGCCTATGTTCTCCTCTAGGATTCTGATGGATTCCTGTCTCACGTTTTTTTTTAAAGATTTTTATTTATTTATTTGACAGAGAGAGATCACAAGTAGGCAGAGAGGTAGGCAGAGAGAGAGATAGGGAAGCAGGCTCCCTGCTGAGCAGAGAGCCCTATGTGGGGCTCGATCCCAGGACCCTGAGATCATGACCTGAGCCAAAAGCAGTGGCTTAACTCACAAATTTAAAGATCTGTGTAGGAGGTCCAATATTTGAATGCTATGAGTTCCAGAAAGAAATACAGAGGAAAGTATGAAAATGCCTTAAACCAAAAAAATTCCTAGAACTGAGGAACACAGGTTTCCAGATTAAAATGACTCACTGGGGGTGCCTAGGTGACTCAGTCAGTTACACACCTGACTCCTGATTTCAGCACAAGTCATGATCTCAGGGTTGTGAGATTGAGCCCACATCAGGCTCTGCGCTGGCCATCGAGTCTGCTTGAGATTCTCTCTCTTCCTGTCCCTCTGGCCCTCCCTTTCTCTCCCCCCCCCCAAAAAAAAAGAAAAGGAAAGGGAAAAAAAAAGACCCATTGAATGTGCAGCCATACGAATAAAGAAAGGCAAATAAGGACAAAAAAATCTTAAAAATTTGAGAAAGAAAAAAAAATCAGGTACTATACAAAAGATAGATTCCACATGTCATTCATAGGAATTCTGAGCAGCACTGAGAAGCCCTGTGATTTAAGGAAGAGCACATCCAATATAGAATTTCTAGATGACAGGGAAATCCCTTCATGGAGGCCATATAGTAAGGAAAGAAAGGACGTGAAATGTGTCAGGAGTCTTGATTGCTGTGATACCTGAGGTAAGCAGTATTAAAAGGCATGATGAACTCATGACTGGCAATAGAATGGGCAATCAGCCTGGTCCTGATATAGCCCTTTGTATGGCGGGGCCTTGACTAGCTGTTGTTTGTTCCTGTATCTCTGTTGAGGCAGACAGAGGTGGATTCTGTGCTAATGAAACTAAGCTCCAGCTATCCAGTGGAAATTACCCCCACCGGGAAATATAGTCCACTCTCAAGTCTTATTTTTGACAGCTTTCTAATATGTGATCGCCAATGCCACCAAGAATTTCCTAAGGTGGAAAAATTCCCTCATAGGAACTACCTATTCCACAACTGCCTTTAGTCTCCATAATTACAGGTTACATGGAATATTATACCTTATATGACATGGGATTTTCAAGCAATTGGTTGTTTTCCTTTGTGACAAAGGCACACATTCAAAGTCCTAATGGAATTTATGTATTGGGCTTATTTTCTTAACAACCGGCACCAGAGAGAGGAGTCAAGATGGTAGAGAAGTAGCAGACTGAGACTACATCAGGTAGCAGGAGATCAGCTAGATAACTTATCTAAACATTGCAAACACCTACAAATCCAATGGGAGATTGAAGAGAAGAAGAACAGCAATTCTAGAAACAGAAAATCAACCACTTTCTGAAAGGTAGGACTGGCGGAGAAGTGAATCCAAAACAACGGGAAGATAGACTGCGGGGGGAGAGGCCGGCTCCCGACAAGCGGCGGAGCAAGGGAGCACAAAATCAGGACTTTTAAAAGTCTGTTCCATGGAGGGACATTGCTCCAGAGGCTAAACCGGGGTGAAGCCTGCGCAGGGTCAGCATGGCCCCAGGTCCCGCAGGGTCACAGAAGGATCGGGGGTGTTGGAGTGTCGCAGAGCTTGCAGGCATTACAACAGGAAAGCCAGCTACAGAGACAGAGCCGAGGAGTGAGCTCTCAGTTCGGGGTTACCTTGAACCGGTCGCAGGCTGGGTGAGCTCAGAGCATGGCTGGAGGCCGGGGATATGGGAGTGATTGGGCGCTGTTCTCTGGGGGTGCACTCAGGAGTGGGGGCCTGGCTCTCGGCTCCTCCGGGCCAGAGACTGGGAGACCACCATTTTCATTCCTGTCCTCCAGAACTCTACAGAAAGTGTTCAGGGAACAAAAGTTCCCGAAAGCAAAGCCAAGTGGATTACTCAGCTGGCGCCTGGTGAGGGCGGTGCAATTCCGCCTCAGGCAAAGACACTTGAGAATCACTACAACAGGCCCCTCCCCCAGAAGATCAACAGGAAATCCAGCCAGGACCAAGTTCACCTACCAAGGAGAGCAGGTTCAATACCAAGGACAGCAGCGGAATTCCAGAGGAAGAAAAAGCACAGTACGGTGCTCATGGCTTTCTCCCCATGATTCTTTAGTCTTGCAGTTAATTTAAATTTTTTTTTCAATTTTTTTCTTCTTCTGCTAAATTTTTTTTAACTTTTACCCTTTTCTTTTTTAAAGTTTTTAACTAGTTTTCTAATATATATATATTTTTTTCTTTTTTATATTTTTTCTTTTTTTAATTTTTCTTTTTTTTTATGAACCTCTTTTTATCCCCTTTCTCCCCCGCAGGATTTGGGGTCTCTTCTTATTTGGTTAAAGCGCATTTTTCCGGGGTCTTTGCCACCCTTTTAGTATTTTACTTGCTCCTTCATATACTCTTATCTGGACAAAATGACAAGGCGGAAAATTCACCACAAAAAAAAAAAAAAAAGAATCAATGCACAGAAATCAGTTGCATTTGTCTACACCAACAACAAGACAGAAGAAAGATAAAATAAGGAGTCAATCCCATTTACAATTGCACACAAAACTATAAGATACCTCGGAATAAACCTAGCCAAGGAGGCTAAAAATCTATATGCAGAAAAATATAAAGTACTCATGAAAGAAATTGAGGAAGACACAAAGAAATGGAAAAATGTTCCATGCTCCTGGATTGGAAGAATAAATATTGTGAAAACGTCTATGCTACCTAAAGCAATCTACACATTTAATGCAATCCCTATCAAAATCCCATCCGTTTTCTTCAAAGAAATGGAACAAATAATCCTGAAATTTTTATGGAACCAGAAAAGACCTCGAATAACCAAAGGAATATAGAAAAAGAAAGCCAAAGTTGGTGGCATCACAATTCCGGACTTCAAGCTCTATTACAAAGCTGTCATCATCAAGACAGCATGGTACTGGCACAAAAACAGACACATAGATCAATGGAACAGAATAGAGAGCCCAGAAATAGACCCTCAACTCTATGGTCAACTGATCTTTGACAGAGCAGGAAAGAATGTCCAGTGGAAAAAAGGTATCCTCTTCAATAAATGGTGCTGGGAAAATTGGACAGCCACATGCAGAAAAATGAAATTGGACCACTTCCTTACACCACACATGAAAATAGACTCAAAGTGGATGAAGGACCTCAATGTGAGAAAGGAATCCATCAAAATCCTTGAGGAGAACACAGGCAGCAACTTCTTCGACCTCAGCCGCAGCAACATCTTCCTAGGAACATCGGCAAAGGCAAGGGAAGCAAGGGCAAAAATGCACTATAGGGACTTCATCAAGATCAAAAGCTTTTGCACAGCAAAGGAAACAGTTAACAAAACCAAAAGACAACTGACAGAATGGGAGAAGATATTTGCAAACGACATATCAGATAAAGGGTTAGTGTCCAAAATCTATAAAGAGCTTAGCAAACTCAACACCCAAAGAACAAACAATCCAATCAAGAAATGGGTAGAGGACATGAACAGACATTCCTGCAAAGAAGACATCCGGATGGCCAACAGACACATGAAAAAGTGTTCCACATGACTCGGCATCAGGGAAATACAAATCAAAACCACAATGAGATATCACCTCACACCAGTCAGAATGGCTAAAACTAACAAGTCAGGAAATGACAGATGCTGGCGAGGATGCAGAGAAAGGGGAACCCTCCTCCACTGTTGGTGGGAATGCAAACTGGTGCAGCCACTCTGGAGAAGAGCAAGGAGGTTCCTCAAAATGTTGAAAATAGAACTACCCTATGACCCAGCAATTGCACTACTGGGTATTTACCCTAAGATACAAACGTAGTGATCCGAAGGGGCACGTGCACACGAATGTTAATGTTTATAGCAGCAATGTCTACAATAGCCAAACTATGGAAAGAACCTAGATGTCCATCAACAGATGAATGGATAAAGAAGGTGTGGTATATATACACAATGGAATACTATGCAGCCATCAA
This sequence comes from Meles meles, assembly GCF_922984935.1. Taxonomy (NCBI): domain Eukaryota; kingdom Metazoa; phylum Chordata; class Mammalia; order Carnivora; family Mustelidae; genus Meles; species Meles meles. The sequence continues at coordinate 78,721,177 of NC_060066.1, forward strand.
AAGAAATGAAATCTTGCCATTTGCGACGACATGGATGGAACGAGAGGGTATCATCCTTAGTGAAATAAGTCAATCGGAGAAAGACAACTGTCATATGATCTCCCTGATATGAGGACATGGTGATGCAACATGGGGTGTTAGGGGATAGTAGAAGAATAAGTGAATCGAGATGGGATTGGGAGGGAGACAAACCATAAGTGACTCTTAATCTCACAAAACAGAGGGTTGCTGGGGGGGAGGAGGGTTTGGGAGAGGAGGAGGGGGGTTATGGACATTGGGGAGGGTATGTGCTATGGTGAGTGCTGTGAAGTGTGTAAACCTGGTGATTCATAGACCTGTACCCCTGGGGATAAAAATCCATTATATGTTTATAAAAAAATAAGAAATAAAAAATTTATTTAAAAAATTTCTCATAATCGAATATAAATAGATGTTGCAAGTTAGGTTAATCACTACTATTTAAATAGGGAATACTATTGGATGGGTTATCTTAACAACTGTCTTCCAGCTCACATGTTTAATCCAGATAATTTCAATGTTATTAAACTATTCCAGATCACAGATTTTTTTAGATGATTTCTCATTTATGGTAAGAATTCAGGTTAACTTTAATAATAAAATTTGTTAAGGAGAGCACAAAAAAGGAAAACTAGGGATCCAATGCTTTTATGAATATGGATGCACACTCAAATAGAAAATATAATCAAGTAGAACCCATTAATTTGGTACCACATTTTAAAAAATAAAATATGACTGAAATGCATACAAATGTGAGAGGACAGAATGTAAGAGCTGAGAGAATTCTGCCTGGGATATGCATATCCCCTTCCAGCTTTTTCTTTTTCACTCTCCCCACATCCCACAGACTACACATGTCAACCAGACCTGGGGTGCAACTGTAGAGCACTTTCAAAGCAGCAGCCAAACATAAGAAGTGGGAATACACAGAACCTCCTAGGGCTTCACAGTTGTTAAAGTGAGAAAATCCTCTCTGGCAGCTATTTAGGGAATGTATGAATGAGATCCTGGAGGCAATGAGACACTCTTCAGGGATCCAGATGTTTGACTTCCAAGGCAGGCCCACAGATCATTCTGGGTGGCAGGTATGGCGAGTGTCAGAACTCAGAGTACTTCCTAAAATTCTGGCTCCTCCACTGGACATTGACTTTTCTCTCTTTTATAGATGATTTTGCAGTCAGAGCTGTTCTTGTCACCCCCAAAGCTACTGTGCTTCTAATGGCAGGGACACACAGTCTTTTCCAGATCACCTTTGAATTCTGTGCCTTTGCCACCAAGGTGGGGCCACATACTCTCCTCTTCTTCCCCGTTTGTCCTTTATTTCTGCCTCATGTCTTCTGTCTTTCCAACTTTACCTTTTGGTTAGACCTTCTCTATACCCTGTTCTCAGTTCAGTTTAGGTTGGAACGCAGTCCAGCACTTTGGCAGTAGCTGCAGCTCACGCTGAAAGTCATGATTACTGAAGCTATGGAGTAGTTTCATAATGTTGGCAGCAATGGCTTGAAGTAATGGCAGCAGCGATTAGGTAGACTCAAAGGTGACAATTCTAATAGTTGTAAGTTGGCAAAGGTGCCAGCAGTTTCCATAGTGATAATGTTGGGTTCAAGAGAAGCAACAATGGATAATGGTCATGAACAGAAACTTTTCCAAGGTGAGTTACTAGCCTCCTCCCACCTGTCCTAGACATTGTAATTGCCTCTGTAGCATCCCCTTTACTCCTACTCCACTGGTTTCCATGAGATTGAACCCACCCTCAGTGCTAGGGATGACCTGGTTTGACCTAAGCCACTCATGACAACTTCTTGCTACACTAACTAGTTCAAGGAAAAGCAAAGATTCAGACCTAAGCCAATGAGTATACATAATTCCTTCAGTCACATTGATTGTTGAAGGAATGAATCTGTACCATTAAAATGGTCCAATAAGAGGGTCACCTTGGTAGCTCAGTTGGTGACGCATTGAACTCTTGATTTTGGCTCACGTCATTTTCTCAGGGTTGTAAAACAGAGCCCCATGTCATGCTGGGCATGAGCCTGCTTAAGATTCTTTCTCTCCCTTTCCCTCTGCCCCTCCCCAACCCCTAAAAATGTTCAATTAGACACAAAGTTCAGAACTTCTGTTAGAGGTTGTTTTTAAAAATCCATTGCTCAGGGCGTGTGGGTGGCTCAGTGGGTTAAAGCCTCTGTCTTTGGCTCAGGTCATGATCTCAGGGTTGTGGGATCAAGTCCCACATTGGGCTCTCTGCTCATTGGGGAGCCTGCTTCCTCCTCTCTCTCTGCCTGCTTCTCTGCCTACTTGTGATCTCTGTCTGTCAAATAAATAAATACAATCTTTTAAAAAAAAATCCATTGCTCAAGAAAAAAAAATACATTCCAAAACTTAGTGACTTAAAACATCAAAATTTATTATTTTTCTTAATTTTGTGAGTAGACCACGTGTTTCTTCTTCTTGTCTTGCCTGAGCTCTTTCATATGGTTGCAGTCATGTGACAGCTCACTTGGAACTAGAGTCCCAGATGTTATCACTCTCATGTCTGACAACTGATGATGACTGTTGGTTAAGGTACTTTGACTCTTCTCCACGTGGCTTCCAATCCTACAGTAGGTTACTCTGGGCTTTTGTCTAGATGATGATCTCAGGTTTTCAAGAGGGCAAAAATGGAAGTTACAAGTTTTTCTAAGGGCTTAATCTCTGGAACTTATAGATCATCACTTCTATCACATTCTTTTGGAAAAGGCGATTCACAAGGTCAGTTAAGACTTAAGTAAGTGGGAAAAAAGACTCTATGCCTTAGTGGGAGCAACCAAATTGTGAAATTATTAAATGATGTGGATATAGGGAATTCATCAAGGGGCATTATCTACCTACAATCATTGAATGAGATCAGTTATGCTGTAAAATACCACATGTTGTGTAACCCACTATCTAGTATTATCTTTAAAAACTTATGTAGGGGCGCCTGGGTGTCTCAGTGAGTTAATGCCGCTGCCCTTGGCTCAGGTCATGATCTTAGGGTCCTAGGATTGAGCCCTACATTGGGCTTTCTGCTCAGCAGGGAGCCTCTTTCCCCCTTTCTCTCTGCCTGCCTCTCTGCCTACTTGTGATGTCTCTCTCTGTCAAACAAATAAACAAAATCTTTAGAAAAAAAGAGCCATTTATTATTTTTTAAAAATTATGTAAACTCTTCCATCTAGTGTATTTCAGTTCCATAACTTTCCTCTTAGAACTGGCTATTTGTTCTACCACATCTTGTGTGTGTACACTTATTTAAGTGTATGTATACATGTCGTTAATCAAGATATGAAGTCACCACTAGTTTTCTCTTTTTGGTAATACAGACTTTTTTATTTAAATGTTCCACTGGCATCAGTGTTACACAGAATTTGAAATTTGTATTTATAGATGGTACAAGATAACGGGCAGAGGGTATGTGTTTTTCCTTAATCCCTTCAAACCCCCTGCCAACGTTAGGTAAGAGTAAAAGAAAACACCCATTTCTGCAAAGGGAATGAAATAGAAACTTGAGCAGGGGAGAGATTGCCACACATTTATGAAAGATAAAAAGAGGATGGAAGATTTTCAACAAGGAAAAGAGAGTGAGGCAGGTGTAGAGCACAAAACAGGAGAAGGTCGACCTAGAGGAAAGTTGAAAGGTGTAAAGCCAACAAGAGTGAGAAGAGTGGCATATCTGAGAAGGCTATTTGCACAGCAGCCTAATGTTTTCTTCCTGACATGCTCATTTCTTTGCTTTCCTTCTCTGTGTTTTCTGATGCTTAGTGTAAAAATCAAGCATCAGTCTCAGACTACAAACACCTAAGGATTCTTCTCTAATAAGATGGAAGCATCGATATAGGCAGAATTGGAACTTTTGGTGCCAGCACCCCAGAGTAAAGTTCTCCCATTTTGGCAGTTGGAACCTCCACAGCTAAAGACCTGTTACCTGCCTGTACCCATTAAATAATTCATTTCATTTAGACAAGTCCTAGACACCTACATAAAGGTCTCAGTAAATGTCTATTAATGAGAGAAACCAAGTAGAAAAACAAACCCACATAAATAGAGGAAACACATCCTTGCTACAGAGAGAAACAATCCCATCCCCTTTTCTTAATTGGAATGAATATACTGTCAACATCACAAAAGGACTGGATAAAAGAAAGACAAGACAAAAGAAAAAAAAAAGAAGAAAAAGAAAAAACCCAAAAAACCAACAACAACAGAAAAGTTGTTGCTAGAAGAAACAAAGAAATTTCAGAGAAAGATTTGAGAAGGTAGTACCCCCGAGTACAAGAGCAGAATGCTACAAGAAAGAACAGTCAAGGTACAAATTAGAACATTTATTATATATTTAATTATATGCCAAATGAAATATTTAAAGAAGTGTTAGAATATAATGTGAGTAGTTCTCGCACAACATAAAGAAAAAAACAAAGAGATTGAATGAGACAGAGGCAACAACAACAAAACGAGGAGATTGAACACTTGAAATAGATAAGATATTCAGAGTATAATTCTAAGAGATCCAACTCAACTAACAGGATTTCCAGAAAAATGGGCATACATTAACAAAGTTAAAGAAATTTTAATTTTAATTTTAAATTTTAATTAAAAAATTTTCTATGCCTAGCATGGAGTTCAATGGGCTTGAACTCACAACCCTGAGATCAAGATCTGAGTTGACATTAAGAGTCAGACATTTAACCAACTGAGCCACCCAGGTGCCCCACTAAGAGAAAGAAATTTTAAAGAAATACTACAAAAAAACTTTCTCAGAGGTCAGAAAACACTATTCTGTTTGAGTCTATCAAGTTCCTAGTAAATTAAGAGAAAATTCACATGTAAACATATGCCTGAAATCTTTCTGTCAGAACACAAAAGAAAGAGAATTCCAAAAAACATTCACTTAGATAAAACAGGTCATTTACAAAGGATAGAGAGTCAAAGTCTCACTGGACTTCTAATCACCAACACAACTGGTAAGAGAAAAATGAGCAATGGTATTTCCAGTTCTAATGGATAATAATTCTGAAGCAAATGCATCATGGCAAAATAACTACATTTTAGAGATCCCAGGACGTGGAAAATTTATATCTCATGCACTCTTCTAAAGGAAGTCATTTGAGATATAATCCAGTAAAATGGGTGTAGATATCAAGTGTTGTCAGTTGAATTATATGCCCCCAAAAGATTTTGTCATTCTAGTCCCCAGTACCTATGAATGTGACCTTCTTTGGACCAAAGTTTTTCAGATCAATTTAAGATGAGGTCATTAGAAGAGACCATAATCCAATATGACTGTGTCCTTCTAAAAAGGGAACACAGACATGCACAGAAGAAAAACAATGTGAAGACATGGGGAGAACACATCTACAAGCTAAGGAATATCTGAGGATATCCAACAATAGGAGAGAGGGATGACCAGATTCTCCCTCACTGACCTTAGAAGAAATCAACCTTTTTAACCTCTTGATCTTATACTTTCAGCTTCCAGTACTGTGAGATGTTAAAACTTAGTTATGGCAGCCCTAGAAAATGAGTATACCAAGAGAAAAGACTCTGAAAAGAGAGATGGTGGAATTCACCTGAAGGCTTTGGAAAAACAATCCCAGGATGACAGTTTTTTTTTTTTTTAAAGATTTTTTATTTATTTATTTGAGAGAGAGAGAGATCACAAGTAGGCAGAGAGGCAGGCAGAGAGAGAGAGAGGGAAGCAGGCTCCCTGCTGAGCAGAGAGCCCGATGTGGGACTCGATCCCAGGACCCTGAGATCATGACCCGAGCCGAAGGCAGCGGCCTAACCCACTGAGCCACCCAGGCGCCCCAGGATGACAGTTTTTGATCAGGTACTTAATCAATCAGTCCAGTGTGGGAATGCAATCAAGGGCTCCAAGAAGAATGAACAGAATAAAGACAAAACAGAGCAACAGAGAGTACCTAAGGGGCTGGAGAATATTAGTGATTTTCCAAAGAAAGGATATAGTTCTTCTTTTCACAGAAAATTAGAATCTCTACCAAAAGTAGAAAATAAAACCAAAACCTAAGAGACTGTGTAATAAAGTCATGGTTCAGATATGAAAGAAACCCAATGTCATGCAGGTCTTTCAGCAATTGATGGTGTGTTATGAAACAGAACCCATTTAACCTAGAAGAGGTCCCTGAGTGTCCTGAGTGTTATGAATTTGGACCTAAGGAGAAGGAAGTACAATTTTATTGTACTACTTATTTATGCAATGAGCATTATTTAAGTAGTCATATCATAAATACATTGTTAATTGATTTTAAACTTTTAAAAAGAAACGTGGATGTCTTAAATGTAATTACAGAATACAAGATAAATATTATCAATCCTGACAGTACAGAACTAAAGATACCAATTAAAAGGTAAAGGTGGAAGGTGGTGAGTCAGAGAAAGAAAGGCAGAATTGTTAATAGTCTCATGTAATAATACAGTAGGTAGTCAGGAGACATTGCATAACTTTTCTGTAACAGGAAGGAGTATTTTAAGTGTGCTGCTTATTTACAGATGTCGCCAATATAAGAATTAAAACAACTATCAAAAATGGGCATACCTGGGCGCCTGGGTGGCTCAGTTGGTAAAGCAACTGCCTTCGGCTCAGGTCATAGTCTCAGAGTCCTGGCATCAAGTCCCACATCGGGCTCCCAGCTCTATGAGGAGTCTGCTTCTCCCTCTGACCTCCCCTCTCATGCTTTCTCTCACTCTGTCTCTTTCTCTCTCTCAAAATAAATAAATAAAAATCTTTAAAAATAAAAAAGGGCATACCCTCTCTCAACTTGATAAAGAACATCCTTGAAAACCTACAGCTAATATCATACTTAATGGTAGCAACTAGATGCTTTCCCTCTAAGATCAAGAATAAGGCAAATATATGTGCTCTCACCACTTCTATTTTATATTGTATTAAATCCTAGCTAATGCAATAAAATAAGAAAAGGAAATAAAAAGTATACAGATAAGGAAGGAATAAAACTGTCCTTGCTGTAGGATGACATGATTGTCTATGTGGAAATCCAAAACAATAACAATAAAAACCTCCTGTTACTAGTAAGTGATTAAAACAAGCTAGAAGGATACGAGGCAAATATAAAAAGCCAATTGCTTTCTGCTATACTAGAAATGAATAATTAAAATTTGAAATAAAAAACACAAGACCATTTACTTGGTAAACCTCATGTCCACACAAAAACCTGCACACTAAAGTTTATAGCAGCTTCATTCTTATTTTTAGTACCAAAAATTATACTTAGGTATATTGTTAACAATGTATATGTAATAGCTATATGAGAAACATACTGAAACTCTGATGAAAGAAATCAATGAAGATCCAAATAAATGAAGAGATATTCTATGTTCATGGATAGAAATATTTCATATTGTAAGTACGTCAGTTCTTTCTAACTTGATATATAGATTCAACATAATTCCAAACAAAATTTCAGCAAGCTAACTTGTGAATATTGAAAAAAACTATTCTAAAGTTGATATGGAGAGGCAAAAGACCCAGAAAAGCCAATCCGATATGGCGAAGAACAAAGTCAGAGGAGTAACTTTAAGACATGGTATAAATCTAGAGTAATCAATACAGTGCGGTACTGGGGAAAGAATAGACAAATAGATCAAGGAAAGAGAATAAAGAGTCCAGAAAAAGACCCACACTAACATAATCAATTGATCTTTGAAAAAGGAGCAAAGGCGATTTAATGGAGAAAGGATAGTCTTTTCATCAAATCATGCAGGAACAACTGGACAACCAATGCAAAAAACAAACCAAAAAACCCCCACAAATCTAGGCAAAGACCTTACACTTCTCAAAAATATTAACTCATGGATCATGGGCCTGAATGTAAAATGCAAAGCTAAACATCTGAGAAGACAACCTAAGAGAAAATCTGGGTGACTTTGGGTGTGACAATGATAAAGCCAAACATTTTTTGGATAGAGTGCCAAAAATGTGATCTATGAAAGAAAATCTTGATAAGTTGGTCTTCATTAAAATCAAGATCTTCTCTGCCAAAAGACAACGTCAAAAGAATAAAAAGAGGAGCCACAGACTGGGAGAAAATATTTGCAAAAGACACATCTGATAAAAGGACCATTGTACAAGATATACAAATATCTCTTATAGCTCAGTAATAATAAAAAAACCTAATTAAAAATGGACGACCAAAGACCTTAACAGACAGATTATGAAAGAGGATATACAGATGACAAGTATGCATATGAAAAGATATTCAGTCTTGTATGGCACTAGGGAATTATAAAATAAAACAACAATAGGATGCAACTACATACCAATTAGAATGGCCGAAATCCAAAATCCTGATACTGCCAAAGGCTGGTGAGGATGTGGAACAACAAGAATGTTCATTCACTGCTGATGGGAATGAAAAATGATACAGTCTCTTCAGAACAGTTTGGCAGAAATACACTCTCATCTTGTGATCCAGCAGTCATACTCCTTGGTATTTACTCGAAGGAGCTGAAATGTTCTATCTGTATAAAACCTGCCCAATAATGTTCATAGTAGCTTTCTTCCCAATTGCCCAAACTTGGAAACATTCAAGATGTCCTTCAACAGGTAAGTTGATAAGCTGGTACATCCTGATAATGGAATTTTATTCAGTGATAAAAAGAAATGAGCTATCAAGCCATGAAAAGACATGGAGGAAACTTAAATGCAGATTTCTAAGTGGAAGAAGCCTGTCTGAAAATGTACATAATGTATGATTCCAATTATATGTCACTCTGTAAAAGACAAAACTACAGAGACAGTAAAAAGATCAGTAATTGCCAGGATGGGGAATGGAGAGAGGAGTAAATACATAGAGAGCAGGGCACTTTTAGAAATTATTTTCTGACCTGTAATGGTGGATATATGTCATCCATTTTTAAAAAGATTTACTTATTTATTGAAGAGAAAGAGAGCAAAAGAGCAAGGTGGAAGGGGCAGAGAGAGAGAGAGAGAGGCAGAGAAGCAGACTCCCCTATTAGCACAGAGCCTGATGCAGGGCTCAATCTCTGCACCCTGAGATCATGACCTGAGCCAAAATCAAGCGTTCGACATTTAACAGACTAAGCCACCCAGGCACCCATATATCATACATCTGTTAAAACACACAGAATGTGCAACACAAGGAGTGGATTCTAATGTAAACTATAGATTTTCATTAAAAATAATTTATACACATTGGCTGATTAATTGTAACAAGTGTGTCACACTAATGCAAGATGTTCACAATAAGAAAATCTATGTTGGGAAGGTGGAATATAAGGGGGTTTATAGGAACTCTCTAGCCTAATACTTTATATACCTGTTTTCAGTAAACTTGCTTTTCTGCTTTGGTAATGTGATTTTTTTTTCCTGGATTTATTATCATATATTTCGTTCAGTTTTCCATGATTGGTTTAGGAATAGTGTATATGGATTTTAATTATGTGATTGCCACATTTCAGGTGAGATGAATGGTACTTCTTTGAGAATACAAGAAATGTAATATTTGTAGTTTCTTCTGGTCCCCTAAACAGGCTCATAATTCACAGACACAGTCATTTACATATACACCATTTTTCTCTAAGAAAATAAAAGGGTATCTATCTTGCCTTCCCCTGAAGAAATGATAGAGAAGAAGCAAAAGGCCACCTCTAAACAAAGACCGTTTTTGTTTAGAGATAGAATGATTAAAGAGTTCCAGTGCAATTCATTCATTCATTTGATCAACAAATATATATTTAACAAGACTGTATGCCAGATTCTGGAGAAGCTGTGGTGACACTGTCTTTTCCTTCAAGATACTGTGGTCCTGTAAAGAATTCCGTCAATTGATCTGGCAATTACAATGAACATAACGGATGCTATGATAAGGAAGAAGGACTGTGCTATGGATCTTGGCACTTAAGAATTCTGAAAGTACTCCTGCATGGCTGGGGTTCGTTTGCCAAGGTGGGAGTGGCATGAAATAAACCCTGAGAGGCTGGGTCATAAATGACATTTGCCTTTATCCTGAGGGATTTGAAGTAGATTCAAACCCTTCTTGTATTCCAGGAAAAACTCTCTTGACCTCTTCTCTTACTCTTGATGACCATGGATGCAGTTCCTCAAATGCCCTCACCAACTTCATACAGGAACAATCTAAGAGTGCCTCACCCTTCTTGCTTCCTGACTCCAGTTTTATCTGTGCAAACCTCTAAGCATTCATGCAAGGGCACCATGCAAGTACAAGGTCCTATGAGTGCCTTATGGAGCAATCCTTGACCACCTGGGGATAGGAAATAATGATTAAATGCTTCCCTCTTTCTTCCCCCAGGATAGTTCTGAGCTGTATTTCAAAAGACTACTCAGAAGGTCCTGTAGAAGAGAGCATCTAGTTTCCCACTGGAATGGTCAACTCTATTTTGTATTCTTGTATTGGTTTTCCCTTTTTCTCTGTTTCACTCCTTCTTCCCTCACTCTCCCCCCACCCCCAGGATCACATTACCTATATATTATCTTCACGTTAGCTATTGTCTCCTCTCTGCTTTCTAAGGAATCCAGGATAAGACACACAGGCAATGACATGAAAGACATATAATTTTTATAAATTTCATATATTATATATAGATATTGATAATAATAAGATACTATTATATATAATATATTATATATCTCATGTACATTTATATATATTAGAATGAAAACCTTGGAGGACACAAGAGAGGGTGTTCATAGAGGCAACAAGACAACCGGGTAGAAGTTTTTACGGGGATGAGAGAAATAAGGTATAGCTTGAGGTTTATGAGGTTGGAGAGGATTTTTAAAGGGAGCTAAGCAGGCAGATGGTATGATGTAAAAATGATATTCTTCTGAGATTAACCATAGACAAAAACTGGCTGCTTATTTTGCAGGCATGGCTGTGTAAGGGCATATTTAGCCAGAGTGGCTCCACCTTGGTTGAACAGCCATTTTGTTGTTTATGCAGTAAAATTAAACTGACCCTGCCCCCGCCCCCTCCCCCCTCCCACGGGAACTTACTTAAAAGCAAGTCCAGGAAACCAGTAAAATATGGTTGACCAGTTCCTGCTAACAGAGCCCAAATACAAGGGTCGGTCCGATCAGGTGGCAATAACAGAGCCCGAATTTAGGGATGAGTCGGTCAAGTGGAGACATCCAATCAGTGGAGTATGCATATTGTCTCCCTAGCTACCAAGGAGTGTGGGCCCTGCCTTTTGGGCAACTTTTGGGCGCCAATTCTGACTAAGGAGATAGACTAGTTCAAATAGCTACTATGGGTTGAACCGTAATTCAATTGGCCACCCATGTGTGACCTACCATGACTGCAGCTTTCTCTGTGTGTTGCAATCTCATTGGCCACCTGTGTGTGGCCATGCTCAACCACATGGCCTTTGCTTTATAAAAGTTAGTCTGTGAGGCTGGGGGGTGGCTGCCCTCTCTGTAAGAGGTGGCCCTGAATGGTTGGTTTGATTCTCGATGCTTGGCGCGAAATAAAGCTTTGCTTGACTTTCGCTTTGTATCAGTCTCACTCCTTTGATTACGGACCTAACAGCTGTAGGTCAAGTTTCCATAATGAGGAAAGTGATTATCCATTACATGTTAGATTACGGCTGTGAGGATGATTTGGGTTTGATCAAGCTAGTGTAGAAAGGACCACACTTTTAAGAACTTGAGAGTCTTCCCAAAGGAATCCTATTCAAACATTTATTTTGTTTGCTATGCCATGAACATTGTATCTAAAATTAAAATATGGCTGTGAAACTAAATTTTGTCCTTTCAGGTAATACACATTCTAAAATCCTAAAGTAATAAGTATTTTTAGAATTATTTCTTGTCCAAGACTCCTAATTATGCTTTATACAGCTCCAACATACCTATATCTTTATACTAGTATAGTCTAGAATCATCTATTATAGGCTAGAGTAGTAAAGGAAATGCCAGAATCAATTTTACTTATGAATAAAAAAGTCTGACTCCAAGAATTCTCTGTTTAACAAGATGGCCGTGCAATGAAGTAATCTTTCTTTTTTTTAGCCAGTGCTATTGTCTTTTGATGACTTCCACATCAAATCTGATTTATTACTTCACCTGGGCAAACACTAGTACCGGAATGGCAGGCAAGCTAAAATGATCTCTATCAGAAATACAAGCTGGGAACTCTTTTTTTTTAGAGAGACCATCTTGGGTTCTTCTGTCCAGGAGTTGTTCTTCTCTAATTCTGACCAAAGAAAACCTACTGTGCATTGTACTTTGGCTCTTTGAACTGTATAATAACAGATTCTAACCCGAACAAGTTCATGCATATGAAATAAACTTAATGGCTGGGCTAGTTTACCACTTAGCCTTTTCTCACTATCTTCTTTTTTCCCATCCCCTTTTTATTGGATGCTTCAACCTCATTACTATTTCAGGGAAAACCTGGGTCTTGTCCATCATTTTTGTTGTCGCTTTCTTTTTCCTGGCAGACAGAGCTTAAAGTTTCAATAGAGGAAGTGGGGAGGGATACAACACATTCAGAGTTTATGAAAGACCTTATTTACCATCAAAGTGAAGGTTTCCAGATATGAGGGCCCTCTTTTCTTATGCTCTCAAGTCTTTGATAAGGAATTAAGAACTCCTGCCAGGGCTACAGAAGACACTGAGAGGTGCCTGGCAGAAGGCACTACATGGTGTTCTGAAGCTGTTTATTAATTACAAATGGTATTGAGGAATAATACACCGAGGAACAGAAGAATGGGGAGAAACTGTTAATAACATAATAATTTCTATGGGCACTTTTGAGAGACAATTGGATGTGCACACTTGAATATTTTTCTGTTAACGTCCTTGCACTTTTTTATTTTTTCAAAGCATGCTTGCAGCTTCCTTTAACAGAATTACTTATATTTATAACACTCTCCTACTCAATTATAATTCCTTAAAATGGTGGCTCTCAAATATTAGCAGGGCTAAGAATAATATGAAAACCCGTCAAAAGAGTTTAGGGCTTGCATCTCTGAGATTCTCCTTCAATACATCTAGGATGAGGCCCAGAAATGTTTAACAAGCCTCCATGTAATGGTCTGTGAAATACCTTCAGAAATATTTGCCTAGAGATCAAGTCTCTGTGGTCCTCAGGCCATAGGTCCATGCAATGCATGTAGAGTTACTCAATACACACGTTTGTAGATTCAAGGCAAATGGTTTGGGTAGGTAAAACCCCACTGGAGATTCAAGCTCAATATATTACTCTCAGAGATAAGGCTGAAGCTCTAGTGGGTTGTATATAAACTAATTATTTTTGATAAAAGGATAATGGCATAAACAGCTCTCAAACTTGGGGGGGGCAATTGGTTAGAAATATATATATATATATATATATGTATATGTATATATTTATCTATAAGAGTGCCTGAATGGAAAGCCTGATTTATTTACTCACTTTTTATATTGGAGAAGGGTGGATGTAAGGAGGAAATGCATTCATTCCTTGTGGTACATTGTGTAAAGGCTAAACCATGTTTGATTTTCCCATTCATTGCTGGATGTGTGTTTCCCTTGTCCTCCCTTGTTTCTTTTGTTTATTGTTTACTAGGAGTTATGAGATCTGCTCTTTAATGCCCCTCCTCCTTTGTTCTTCTGCCACAAGGTGTGAAGCCATTTGCTTATTTGTCCTTTGCTCAGAGCTACCTGTAGATAGGCATGCACAAAACAAAGGAAAATCATATCTTGTCCATCAGCTCCTCACACATTCAAAAGCTGTGCCCTTAATAAAAGAAGAATATTTCACTCCCTCTTTGCTCTTTGAGGGATGTAGGGATTCATCATGCTCTGAAAAGATATCTCTGATAATTATTTTAATGTAAGTAATGTGGAAAATATCTTTTATTTTTAGAGTTTTGCTAATGCTTTCAACTATTGGAAAAAATTAACATGCTACTTTCTTTCATCAAAACCATTCACTCTTCAGTATATTTAAATGTCATTAGTGTGGAGTGCTTCCAGTTCTAAGTAGGAATAAAATGACACTGAAAAATCAATGTGGATAATATAAAGACAAAAATATATATGGATTATTCTGCTTGGAATTGTAAATGTTCAGTGCTCATTAGCTTCTGATTCTGTTTCCAAGTGAGAAAAGGCAATAAACATACACATTACAATCAGGCCATGCTCTGTGTTTCTCTCCTTTTTCAAATCCTAAGAATATATCTGTATCTCTATACCTTTACGTGTATCTACATATCTTTTGATAACCACTCAATAACAGCTTTAGACAAAGCTGCTCATTTAGTGACACTGTGTTAAATCATAGCACCTCTTAGAAACAAAATTGGCACAAGTATTTTTGCCTGTGATTAAATTCACATACTATCTTGCTATTGAAAAAAAGTCATAGGCATGCAAAGCACCCCTCCAAAACAGCACAGTGCAAAGGGGGATGCTTATTCTATCTGGAGTCTGTTTGTTTGGGCCAGGGCTGTCATTTTCCCATAGTGTCTTCATTTATTATGCTAACTGACTTTCCAAGGGCAGGCAGGAGGGTATCTGCTCTGTGAATTATTCTCGGTTGGGGGGGCTTTTAAAAGCAAACCTATTTTGTGCCCAAACAAAACCAAAAATCAATGTGTTTCTTTTCAAAGATGGGAGGGTTAATACCATGGTTGTTTTGTTCCCATCCAGTTATGTAACCTTGGGAACTTGTTTCTTTGCTTTCAGGATTTGTACAAAACACATTAAAGCTAAACAATAGGCGGGAGTCATAGAAGCAACCCTGGAGCTGTGTCTTGGAGTTCCTCCTCCTGGGTTTGGGAATCTCCAATTAGTTTTATCTCAAGTGCTGACTCCGTGTGTGTGTGTGCGCGTGTGTGTGCTTAGTTAGCCGGCATGCAACACACTTCCCCAGGGTTGTTTCCTTTTTCCTGAGATTTGGCGAAGGGTAAAGTGTCGGAGTCACATGGATACAAAGCATTTGATGAATGTCCAAGTCACCGCTGTGGCTGTCGGAGCTGCCTCTCCTCCAGCCCCGGCCGCGTGAGGCCGGAGCCACGGGGCTCAGCCTACAGGTCCCGGGCAGGAGCCATCTCCTTGTCTGCTCAGAGCCTCGCGCCTCCCGCGCCGGAGTTCCAGCTAGCGCACTCTACTCTCCCAACACCCCAGCCTCTCCCCGGCATGTAAAGTCGCCCATACCTCCTCGGACTTCTCAGAGGCAGCAACCTTCCCCTCTGGCCGGCGCGGGGCGGGGCACCAGTCGGCACCCGGCATAGCGCGCAGGACTGCAGCCCTGCGTCCCGCCGCCCACCTCGTGACCGACGAGAGCCGCGGGGATGCCAGCGCCGAGAGCGCCCAAGACCTGGAGAAACAGCTTCGCCTGCGCCTGTTGCATGCTCAGCGAGCTCCAGAAGACCGAGCGGGACTATGTGGGCACGCTGGAGTTCCTGGTGTTGGTGAGTGTGTCCCCGCGCGGCGAGGCAGGGGGTGGCGGGTGGCGCGGGGCGCGGATCCAGGAGAGGCCGCTGGAAGCGCGCGCGGCATTGTCTACTGGGGATGGGGTACCGCTCCCAGCGTCGCGGGACCATGAACCCGCGCACGGACACTATGCTCGCCCGCACGTGGACCCCGGGCGGGGCTGTTTCACGCCTGGACACGCAATGAGTTTGCCAGGGCCTTGGAGATAGGCGGGCTTGAAAAGTTAGCTCCAATGGGAGAAGGCTCTTGTCCCCGGAATCCCTGCTTACCCCATCTTTCCTCACTCTTTACCCCTCCCCGGCTGCCTTATGTAATTTTTTTACCCTCTTCTCTTCCTCCCCTGGGATTTTAAGACTTTGGCTTGGTGATTAAAGTCAGTTTACCACATTCAGGCACATTTAGTTAAAAGAAAAAAAAAATCCTTGATTGCTTTAGAGCTTGAGTTCATTATTCAGATTAGATGGCAGCGAAGTCCCTTAGTTATAATAATCTTTGAAACATAGGATTCTGGCGGGGGCTAGAGAACTAGCAGCGGGGTTATGATCTCTAGCGGCTGTTGGCTATTAAAGCCACCTGTGGTGCTTACCGTGTTCTAGCTCTGCAGTCTCCTACCCCCATCCTCCATCCCGGGTTTAAATTTGTTCCCCGCTCAGCTTCTGGATTCTCTGTTCACACTGAGCCCAGGAGAGTAGTATAATAAAACTAGTGTCAAAAAACTTCAAGATTTCATAGAAAGAACTGGCAGGAACTTTGTTTCAAAGTTTCAGCTTGACGTATTGGAAGGCTGCTCTGGAAACGTTTCATTCATTTTAGAGCCAGAAGGGGCAAAACTGAGTGAAAGAAACTTCTGAGACATCACTCAGAAATTGAATTTTTTCTATTCATTGTTGCAAAGACAAAAGAGCATTGGCTCCTTTCCACCCAGATGCCTGGGAGAGCATAGGACTGAGGAGCTCTTAGCCTTTGCAATCTAACTCACATCTTCAAACCTTCTGCTCCTTCCACCTCCGTGTTGCGTGCCCTCGTGGTCCAAAGGGAAATGTTTCAAAGGCCAAAACTTTCCGCTCAGTGTTCTGTAAGATGTAAACTTTCTGCTTATAATTATGGTAGAGGAATTCACTTCTTTGCTATGTCAAGAAGGAGAGAACAATGTTTCAACACAGGTTGACTTCTGGTTGACTTCTCAAATTAAAATCAGTATACCTGAGCCCCTGGGGCCACATTCTTTGGAAATATTTAGATATTTGAGAATATATGTGTAATTGGTGATAAATTGGATTGTTGTACACTTCCATGCAGCAATGTTCTAAAAAGCATGTTTTTAAGATTTGACTTTTTTTTTACAAAGTTATTACAATATTATTGACTATATTCCCTATGTTGTATGTTTCTATGACATTTTATAATCAGAAGTGTGTACTTCTTAATCCTCTTCATCTATTTCACTTATCCTCCCACCCCCCTCCCTGCTGGCAACTGCTTGTTTGTTCTCTGTATTTATGAATCTGTTTTTCTTTGTTGTTGTTTGCTTGTTTTGTTTTTTAGATTCCACTGTAAATTAAATTATATGGTGTCTTTCTGTCTGACTTACTTCACTTGGCATACTACTATCTGTGTTGTCACAAATGGCCAGATTTAATGCTTTTTAATGTCTGAGTAATATTCCATTGTGAATTTCATATTCTATTCCATACGACATCTTCTAGATCAATTCATCTATAGATGGATGCATAAGTTGCTTACATACTGTAAATAATGCTGCAACAAACATAGGTGTACATATATCTTTTTGAGTTGATGTTTTCATTTTCCTCAGGCAAATGCCCAGAACTGGAGTTACGAATCATATGATACTTCTATTTTTAATTACTTGAGGAACTTCCATACTGTTTTCCAAAAGGGCCCCACAAATTTACATTACCACCAACAGTGCATGAGGGTTTCTTTTCCTCCATGTCTTTACCAGCACTTGTTATTTCTTGTTTTTTTTTGATACTAGCCATTCTGACTGATGTGAGGTGGAGATTTGACTTTTAATAGCTTCAGATTTGCCTTTCATGAAACTTCATTGGTGACAAAGTTCTTTGACTTTTGAAAAATCTGAGCCACTTTTTAAACTGTATTAGTTACTTCTTTCTAGAGGTATATGAAAAAAGTACTGTGCAGAGTCCTGAATTGTAGAAATAGAGATCTAACCTAATCTACATCAAAAACTAATTTGTTGATCTTTATTTAATATATGCGTTTTTCCTCTAACCTTAGCACTTGATTATTAAAATTGAAAACTTATTGCTAGATAGAGTTGGGTAGGAAATTGTGGGAGGGGACACATGGGTGGCTCAGTTGGTTAAGCATCTGCCTTTGGCTCTGGTCATGATCCCAGGGTTCTGGGATTGAGCCCCACATTGGAGTCTTTGCTTAGCAGGGAGCCTGCTTCTCTCTCTGCCTGCTGCTTCCCCTGCTTATGATCTCTCTCTGACAAATAAATAAATAAAATCTTAAAAAGAAAAAAAAGAAATTGTGGGAGGTATAAAGTAAATTAATTATATGTACCTATTTACAAGTAGTTCATTTAATGATTTCATTCTTCTTATTTCATTCAGAAATTATTGACTCTTCCACTTTTATTTTTCTTTGTCCATTATTTTGTGCACGTACATCCAGTACTTATGCACAAACATGTTCACACACACACAAACACACTAATTGGCCTGTCATCCTAAACAAAAGTTTACCCTGACTTCTTGTTAATCATAATCATTGAAAGCCTCAGATCTACTTGTAATACACTTTTAGATTTTTTCTGAGTATTTATTTTTTCATTATTATTTATAGTAACACTGACTATGCATGTATTATTACTTGTTCACCTTCTGTTGATGTAGTCAATCTAGTTCTAACTTTAACGTAAGGTAATAATATACCAAGCTTTAAAAATATTCAAACTCTTTGGCCTGGCAATTCTTTTTCTAGGAGTCCATCTTGAAGGACTGATCAGAAATGTAGACAAACCATAAAAGTGATTTTTAAAAAAAGTTAGCACTAGTATTAAATAAGGGGTACATTTGTTGTAAAAAATCTGGTAGTGCATTTCTAAGTCAAATGTAAATATTTGTTAGATTAGTCATTGTTTTAGATTTCTGTCATTGTTTCAGCCATTAACATGCTGGAAGGGTAACTCTTATTTTTATTATGAAGAGATAGAAAATGTATTTTTAGTTTTATCAAGAACATATTTTTGACTTACAAGCCCATAAATAATCAAACAAAATGGTATTTTTTCTCTTGATGAAATGATCATATGACCTGAAGGGGAAAACTTTTCATACTAAGATCTTTTATACTTCTTTTTCTCTTAAAGATTTTTTAAAAATTTTATTTGAGAGAGATAGAAAAAGAGCATGTGATCATGAACCAGGGGAGAGGCAGAGGGAGAAGGAAAAGGAGAAGCAGAGTCCCTGCTAAGGGGAGCCTGACTGGGGTTCTATTCTAGGACTCTGGGATTAAGACCTGAGCATTTAAGTCAGATGCTTAACTGACAGAGTCACCCAGGTACCCCTAAGATCTTTTATACTTCTAATTCCTTTCTGTTCTCATTTCCAACCCTTTCATTTTTTAAAGCGGGAACAACTTTCCCACCCCACAGATAGCTGGTATATAGAGTGATTCTCGCTTCCCATGGGATCTCTGGCTTCTTTTGTTTCTTACTAGCCCTTCTATCCTTTTGTATTCCCACTGGGCTTTCAGGGCTCCATTCCTTGAGGAAACTTCATAATCCTGTCCTCTCTGCTGTCCCCCCTACCCCATGCCAGGCTACAGTGCTCACTGCTTTGTAGTTTCTTCTTCCCTGCACCAAAGGAGGCTTATACATGTATGTGTTTACTTTGGTCTCATTCTATTAGAATGTAAGCTTCTTGAGGACAGGCCGATATTTTACTTGTGTGTTTTTCCACAGAATTTTGTGCAGTGCTTGTGAAATCATAGGCCATACCAAGATCAGGATGTCTTCCCAGACCCATCTGAGTGAACAGAAGAAGGGCAGAGCAGGGCCAGCTTCATGGGTGTGCATGCTGTGCGCTTTGCTCTGGGCTTCGTACTCAGAAGGACCTGGAACTTGGTTTAGAGCTCTGATAACACTGTCTTGAAATTTGTGCTAGTTTTATCTTTGAACTTGTGTTTTACAAGTGAAGTCCATTGGGATAGTAGTGTGAGTAGAGCTAATATATATATGAAAGAAAGAGAAAAGCTTTATATTTTAATACCTCTTTTTTTAAAGACTTTATTTGACAGAGAGAGACAATGAGAGAGGGAACACAAGCACAGGGAGAGGGAGAGGGAGAAGCAGGCTTCCTGCTGAGCAGGGAGCCCAATGCAGGGCTCAATCCCCTGACCCTGGGATCATGACCTGAGCTGAAGGCAGAGGCTTAACCAACTGAGCCACCCAGGTGCCCCTATTTCAGTATCTTTAATAACACATTTCCCCCTGCTTTTTGAGCAAAAGACCTCACACTTTTATTTTGCACTGGGCCTGGAAAATCTTGTCGACACATTTCACTCTGGCATTGTGGCCGGTTGGCTATGAACAATTTTTGTCTAAAATGGGACACTTCTGAGGGTGAAAGGGAGTGTTATTAATAATTACACTGGGAAACAGATGTAACCCTGGAGTGTTCCTGGCAAATCAGAATGTGCTGTTCTTCCATTGCGGGCACATGAGTTACATGTCTTGTCATAAACAAAAGATTTTGAAGTTTGTTACCTGCCTAGGCGCTGACCTCAGATAGCCCAGAATCTGAGTCCTGTCTCTAATTTACTAGTTAACTTTGGACACATTCCTAAACCTTTCAAGCCCCATTTTCTTCATCTGTAAAATGGGGAACCAATAGCATTTCTCAAGGTTGCTGTAAGGATGAGATGATGGATGCTTTGGGCTCTGCCCAGTCCCTGACTTACAGGAGTGCCCTATATATGGTTACTGTTATTTCTTCTGATGCTACAGTTGCTACACAGAGGTACCCATACTGGTCAGCCTTAGTGTCTAATTTTTGCATGGGTGATATTCCTCTTTACACTTTCTGTCTCTGAGTCTCTTCTTTACTTCTTCCCCCAGTGTTTCCCCTTCTTTTCATGCAGTCCTTCTTCCCATGATATTCTTATTTTTTAGAAGATTTTATTTATTTACTTGTCAGAGAGAGAGAGCGAGTGAGCGCACACACAAGCAGGGGGAGTGGTAGGCAGAGGGAGAAGCAGACTCCCTGCCGAGCAGGGAGCCCAGTGTGGGACTTGAACCCTGGAATCATGACCTGAGCCAAAGGCAGACACTTAACCAACTGAGCCACCCAGGTGTGCCCCATGATATTCTTATACATACTCTGTTGACTTAAGACTGCAAGAACACTTTGCAGTCTATAAAACAACAACCATAGTTAGTATGCCATTTTACAGTTTATAGTAAATAATTGCATATTTATTATCTGATTTGGGTTAATATATATGCCTCTTACTCTTTCAAATGGTGCTCCCTAGAGTTCCAGGGTTCTGTGGTTTGGCTTCAGGATTCTGTGGTTTGGCCCTCATAGAGGGTGAGCAGGAACTGAGTTGGATGGTTTCAGGCTTTCCACTCAATCTCTCCTAGCACAGCCCCACCTTCTTCTGATTTGTGCCTTTGCTAAAGCAGTTAGAAAGCCTCTTACCTAGATAGTAAACTCCAAGAGAACAGGAGTGGTGCATTTTTCTCTTAGGTACAGTTTTCTTGGCCTAAATATAGTGGTGTGTAAATAGGTACACAGGGAAACAAACAAATCAAACAAAAGCAAACACAAAGTTTGAATGAGTCCAAAAACAACTTCCTTCAGTCACGATCTAACTTTTTCCAGGCAAGGATAAACGAATTCAACACATTACCTTTAGGTTTGTGCTATCCCGGCTGAATTGTGTGATCGTCAAATTCATATGCTGCCATCCTAACCCTCAGTATACAAATAATTACAATGCCATGTGGGCGAGGCAATGATAGAGTAATAAGCAAAGTTGCATGGAGGCATTAAGGGGCCCCTTCAGTCCAGGGTCAAGGGAAATTTTGGGAAAGAGGTGACGGATAGCTTCTGAGGGATGAGGAGAATATGCCAGACTGGGAAGACAGCTAACTATCCATCCAGAAAGAGCAGCGTGTTCCCTGTGATCTTCATATGACATTTTGGGGCTGCTGGCATGACGGTGCATAGGCGATGCTGACAATTCTTTGTTGACGGAGACTGATAAGTTCTACATGCTTTTTGGATACTTTTGGGTATTGGTAGGAGGTGAAGTAAGTTCAGTCTAGTTTGAGAAGGATTGTGTGTTTAAGAATTCTTTCTCCCTTTCTTTCTTTCTCTCTATTTTTATTATTTATTTGAGAGAGAGAATGAGAGAGGAAGAGAGAGAGAGAGTATGAGGAGGGGAGAAGCAGACTCCCTGTTGAGCAGGAAGCCCGATGCTGGACTCGATCCTGGGACTCCATGATCATGACCTGAGCTGAAGACAGTCTCTTAACAAGCTGAGCCACCCAGATGCCCCAAGAATTCTTTTTTTTTTTTTTTAAAGATTTTATTTATTTATTTGACAGAGAGAGATCACAAGTAGGTAGAGACGCAGGCAGAGAGAGAGGCAGAGAGAGAGGAGGAAGCAGGCTCCCCGCGGAGCAGAGAGCCCGATGCGGGGCTCGATCCCAGGACCTTGAGATCATGACCTGAGCCAAAGGCAGCAGCTCAATCCACTGAGCCACCCAGGCGCCCCAAGAATTCTTTTTTTATTTTTATTTTTTAAGATTTTATTAATCTATGTAAAAGAGAGAGTGGGGGAGAGAACATGAGCAGGGGGAGGGACAGAGGGAGAAACAGACTCTCCACTGAGCATGACCTGAGCCAAAGGCAGACACAACTGAGTCACCCAGGCACCCCTAATTGAAGAATCCTGACTTTAACTAAAAGTAGTAGGAAATCAATTGTGAGGGGACACCTACTGTCCTGTTAGTAATAAACAAATTTGAGAGCTCCAAAGTTGGCACCGGAAAGGGATGTCTTGTGGGATAAAGTTACTAGGCCAAGATTTCCTGAATCACTGTCTCTGAATTTCACCTTGGGATTCCTTCTCTCTGTTCCCTATGTCTACGACCTCTCTGGTCCTCAGCAATCCACTTAAGCATACAGAGAAGACCTTTCCTTGCTTCTCTTAATCTGGGACATGTTATAATCTTCAAAACATTATTCTTGAGTAGGGAAGAACAGAGGCCAGTAATCCTAGAAACAACATGAAACACAAACATAGTCCAACTTGTATAATAGAGATTCCTGCTCCTAACCAAGTGACCTTTCAGGGCCGGAGACTCGGACCTATTTTTATCTTAAGCCCCAATGTAGTTCCTAACTGACCCCCTGGCTGGGCACTACTCCTGGGCTGACTTGGGGGAGTGCTTTGTTTTCTAAACATTAACTTGAACATGTATGTATGAGGATGGCCTCAGGACACTGCCCTTAGGATGTCTTGAGTCTCGTAGTGAATACACCTTAGTTCATTCATAATTCAGATATTTGGAATATTAATCATTATGGCCAGAGCCTACTCCCTATACAGAGGAATGTATTTTTAGTCTTATGGTTTCATCTGCATAGTTGTACCTTATTATAATGCCATTAATATAAGAATAGTATCTACTGAGATTAGCTTTGTTTCTCAGCAAGAGAATTCTGTCAGTAGGATTGAGGAATGAAGACTGGAGTCTGGTTCCCATTGGGAGCTTCTGCCATTGCATTGGTCCAGGTAAGAAATGTGGAATGTCTGATTTAAGACAGAATCAATGAAGAAGATAAACAAACCAAAACAGAATAAAACCCAAAACAAACCACAAACAGGAAAACAAGCACCCACCAACTAGGAGACATCCTTGGTTGGAACTTTTGGTAGGTGTGTTCATTCAGAAGTGGAGGTTTCTGTAGAAGGGAGAACATTGTGTGGAACTTCAGCCTGTAGTTTGAAAACAAGATGAATACAAGGGACAGAAGAGCATTGGGAGGAGGAAAAAGGTGAATTTGGTTTGGACTTTTGGTTTTGGACTGCAAATTCTGCTGTTTTTGAAGATATGAATATGAAAGTTAAGAAAGAATTTGGGGGACGCCTGGGTGGCTCAGTGGTTTAAGCGTCTGCCTTCGGCTCAGGTCATGATCCCAGGGTCCTGGGATAGAGCCCCACGTCGGGCTCTCTGCCCATCAGGGAGCCTGCTTCCTTTCCTCTCTCTCTGCCTGCCTCTCTGCGTACTTGTGATCTCTGTCTGTCAAATAAATAAATAAAATCTTTAAAAAAAAAGAAAAAAAGAGAAAGAAATTGGGGCAAAAATTAGAGTTCTAGAAATTAGCTTATCATATTTTTTTGAAGTCATCAGGTGGATGAGATGCCCTAAGGGGATGAACTTGAGGAAAAAAGCCATATAGACACAGGGTAGGTTGTTGGAAAGCCAGCATTTGAAGGATGGAGGAAGAAGTAGATTGCATGGGTGACCCAGACTGAGCCATCAAAGGTTGAAACAGAGAACCAGGAAAGAGTGATCTCTTGAAATCCAAGGAAGGACCTAGTAGTACCCAGGAGAAAGTCTTCCTTAGAACTTTTGAGAAGTAGGTGGTGGGAAGACTGAAAAGGCCCCTGGATTTGGCAATTAAATGCCTATCATTGGGCTTTAGTTCAGGAGTGTGTGAGCAGAAGACTGACAGACAATGAGCTGAGACCCCAGTGGAAGGTGAGGGATGAAGACCAGTGGAAAAACTATACTGAGACTTTGTCAGTAAATGCAAGGGGAGAAGTAGGTTAGTAACAGAAGCAGGTGATTTTGTCGAGGGATGTTTGAGGAACTGCCATGTCACTAGGAGATAAAGAAGATCCTTGGCAAGATTCACTGCCACGAAACACCCACAACAACACATCGTTGCATGTGTTGCACACTGTAATGCCAAGAGTGGGCCGGCTGTCTTGGATACTTTTAAATTTCTGCTGCTTCTCTAGTGTAGCATGTGAGGAACTGCTGGGATGGCCTTTGTGCCTCCTTTTGCACACTCACCAGCATCCTGCTGGGACAGTAGGGTGCGGTGCATGGTACAGAGCATGGGTTTAGGGAATCTGATGACCTGGGTTAAACTCCTGGCACTGAAACTTACAAACTGTGTGTAACTTTGGGCAAATTACATAGCCTCTTTATGCTTGGTTTCATATTTGGAAAATACATTTAATAATATCTCACAGGCTGGCCTCAAGTTCAAATCAGCTTCTGTAGGTATAGTCCTGATAGGTAGTAAGGCTTTCCTCTTTTTCCTTTCTCTTCCTGCCTCACAGACAGAGTCTGGTGGTTGTTGAGGCTACCTAGCCTGCTTCTGTGCCCTTTCTCTTCCAGCCTGGAAGCATACTGGAGGTTTTAATAGATAAGTTTTAATAGAAAGGTCCTGAGGAGGCTGGAGGGGCCTTCAGGATTGCTGGTGAGGTGTGGTCTTCGAGGAGGAGAGGGAGTGGTAAGGGTGTGGGAGATGCGGGTTGGGAGTGTGTGGAAGGTGCAGAGTAGTTTGCCTCTGGGAGGAACGAAGGATACAATGCCTAGAGTTATTTTAGAGGAGAGGGGAGTTGGAGGTTTCTGCCTGGTGACCTTTACTTTTCTATGAAATTGAACTATTGTTTTCTTTGTGTTCTGTTTTGTTTGTTTTTGCTGAGAGTAAGGCCTATGAAGACAGTGGTAAAGATTTGAAACATACACTTTCAAGAACAGTAAGGGGAACTGAACTCAGGTATCTGAGGTTGGATGTCTGACTGTCTTTGTGTAATCATTCTTTTATTTATTTATTTATTTTAAAGATTTTATTTATTTGACAGAGAGAGATCACAAGTAGGCAGAGAGACAGGCAGAGAGAGAGAGATAGAGAGGAAACAGGCTCCCTGCTGAGCAGAGAGCCCAATGTGGGACTCGATCCCAGGACCCTGAGATCATGACCTGAGCCGAAGGCAGCGGCTTAACCCACTGAGCCACTCAGGCACCCTCTTTTATTTATTTTTGCTATGATTTTTAACAATTTTATTTATTTATTTGAAAGTGGGGGGGAGAGAGAGCATGAGCGGTGGGGGGAGAGATAGAGGGAGAGGGAGAAGTAGGTTCTTCTGCTAAGCAGGGAGCTCAACGAGGGTAGAGGAGGGAATGACTCAATCCTAGGACCCTAGGATCATGGGATCATGACTGAGCCAGAGCCAAAGGCAGAAGCTGTTTAACTGAATGAACCACCCAAGCACCCCATGCGTATTCTTTTAAAAGTGACTTTCTTAATGCAACATATAAATTTAGAAGTCAAAATAGAGAAGTAGCTTCACCTGATTTCTTATATTATGACTAGGTTCAAATCTTGGAAATAATGACATAATCATTTTTTTAAACCATGACACAAATTGTGTAGAACTTCTGTATTATTACATTTAATGCACACAGCAATTACTATGCACATTCTTTTGAAAAGGAACATTGATTTATCTGACAACATTTTGATAACATTACATTTTTTTCTCAGTACTGTCTTTTAGCATTGTTCTGTTGAGTGTTCTCTTATTATATACCTGGTTTATACTTTAATTCCAAATAAAATTGTTATATTTGAGTTTTGAGTACAATTAGTTTAACCTAAAAATAGTTGTTTCTGTTTACATGAATTCTTTAAAATTATTATCTATAATATTTACTTTTCATAATAGATGAATTTTTATTCTCAGTGTATTGTAATTGCATTAGCTATATTAAAATCAAGATTTCTTTGACTTATTATTGCCTCAAACAATAACAAATTCAAAATCACCCCTTAATAAATGTTTCTTTGCTTAAAACTATTGTTGGGCCAATTTTCAAATGGTGTTCAGTATATTCATTCAAATCCTGAGACATCTTATAAAAACTTTTTTTCAATTTTTTCCCATTCTCTGAACAATCATTGAATTTTATCCAAGAATTCAATGATTGTAATTTTAAGAAAATTGATATGTTAAGTTGAGGTTATGGTTTTTAAACATCTCTAGTTAGTATAGATAACTTCAGACTTTGATTCCATGCATAAATTTGTAGTATTCTAGCCTTACCATATAGCTAAGCATACTGTACAAAAAAGGACCTGTGTTGTTGGAGAGTAGCTAAGCCAAGGACATTATGTTCTGTCATCAATGTGAAATGAGTATTTTCCATTAAAAGACAACCCCTTCACTTGGAAAGGTTAAATGGTATAATACTTAAGAAATGACGGCATCGGGTTAAATTTAGAATACTGACATAAAAATATTCTCTGGGTTAATAGCAAAAATACAGTAATATAGAATATGAATGAGTAAACATTTTTATTTATTTTAAAACTTTGTTTCTCTGGGAGAGTCGCCTAAGAGTTGATGTCTGTGTTTGACTTTGCTTTGCTACTTTTGTTATTTTAATTATCTATTGAAGTTGTCTTCTTGACAGTAGAAGAGGCTTTATAGATGGTGACACATTTTCAGTGATTGTGCAGGAAATGTGGATGTTTTCCTTTGCTGCCTGGTAATGCTTCACCTTAGCCTCGCTTTCATGCTCCTTTGGTTTCTAGTTTTTTTCTTGTTTGAGACTATTGCCCCAAAGAAACAAATCTTAGGATTCCAGAAATAACATCTCCCATTCCAAAGTTTTTTTTTTTTTTTTTTTCTGTCAGTAGCACTTGGGGGAGAGCTATGGAAAGACATTTTATCATCTAGATGTTAGTCCCATACTTGCATATTCCAAGATTGCTTTAATAGTTCATTATTTCCCCAGAACTAAAATTATGGAAGGAAAGGGAATTTTCATTTTCTACACTGTGTATCTGTGTGTTGGCTTTTGTGTGACTTTAATATATTTTTATATGTTATGTAGGAATATTTTTGTATTCATATATTTATTCTACTAAAAATTTTTGAATATTTTAAACACTTTATGCCAGGTTTTCTAGTATCTCTTGAATAATGAGATGTCTGGCAGAGATTTCTAATCGCTCCCAATGTCCAATATTCTTTTCTTCCATAGTGATAAAAGTTTTAGCTCAGGCCATGATTATCTAACTTAAGATTGCTTGTCTCAGCCTCCCTTGCTGTTAAGTGTGGCCCTATGAATAGGGTCTGGGCAGTGGGTTGTGAGCAGAAGTGGCATGGGTAACTTCCAAGGTGTACCTTGATAATGGAGGAGTATGCACTCTCTCCCTTCTCCCTGGGTGGTGTGAGGATGTGATGGTAGGAAATGAGGCAGCCATTTTCGACAATGATTTCATTGAAATGGAGTCACATGTTGAGGATAACAGAACAACAAAACAGAAAGAGTTAGACTGTTTTACTAAAACAGTCTAACTGGTATCCTGTCAAAAATGGGCCTGTAAAAATAAGTCAGTATTTACTTAACTCTGCCCTAACATCATCTTTTTTGACATTTTTACATTGTGCTTCCAATTTTTCACTGATTTATGCAAATTATTAATGAATTGGCAAACTTTAATCGATTTTTCTGCCTTTGTCTTAACTGAGTAATCCTAACGTTTTAAATTTATTTCTAGCTTTTCTTTAATGAAAGTTCACCAGTGATTTCCCTGGATTACACTAAAACTACACTCTCTTTTGCTCTTGGTAAACTTTCTTTTTTTGTTGTTAGAAAAAGAACAGTATATTTATTTATTTTTTTTAAAGATTTTATTTATTTATTTGACAGATGGAGATCACAAGTAGGCAGAGAGAGGAGGAAGCAGGCTCCCTGCTGAGCAGAGAGCCCAATGTGGAGCTCGATCCCAGGACCCTGATATCATGACCTGAGCCGAAGGCAGGGGCCTAACCCACTGAGCCACCCAGGCGCCCCAAGAACAGTATTATTTTTAACCTATGTTTCTATTTTTTTTTTTTTTCCTGAAGGCCAGGTGTTGTGTGTTTGTTGTGTATATTTATAAGAACATTTGTTCAGCTGCTTTGACTGAGGTTAAACAACAGTAGTTTAAACAACAAGGATTGTTTGTGACTATGAAAGCCGTATGTAATCAACATGGCTTTTTGTGTGTGCGTTCTGTCTTGGAGCTCTGGTTATTTAATTTTTCAATTCGATTGCCTAACAGTATTTCAGAGGAGTAAGCAGCTTGGCTCTGTCAGGTCATTGAGTATCCCATTCCTTCTATCGTATTGCTCCACCATCCCCTAGGACCCATTAAATCAAAGTCTATAGGAGAGAAAGCCAGGCATCAGTATTTTAGATAGTTTCTCCAGGTGGTTCCAATGTGCAGAAGGTTGGAGAACCAATACACGAGGGTCTTCTTGTCCATAGGGGTCGAAGCTGGCTTACAGACCCCTTTCTCATTCCAGCTCTAAGGGGACAGAGGCAAATTCCACACATCACTTTCACTCTCATCCCCTTGGCCAGAACGTCATTACATGGCTGAACCAGCTGCAGGGGAGACTGGAATAGTGCTATCTAGTTGGGTAGCCATGTATACGGCTGAAATTTGGGAAGTTCTGCACTAATATAAAGAAGTAGAAAATAAATATTGAGGAGCAAGCTATAAAACTTAGGCTCCAGTGAAACATTAGGATTGGTTCTTTTTTTTTTTAAGACTTTATTTATTTATTTGACAGAGACACAGGGAGAGAGGGAACACAAGCAGGAGGGACGGGAGAGGGAGAAGCAGGCTTCCAGCTGAGCAGGGAGCCCGATGTGGGGCTCAATCCTAGGACCCTGGGATCATGACCTGAGCTGAAGGCAGATGCTTAATGACTGAGCCACCCAGGTGCCCCTAGGCTTGGATCTCAGAAAATCATAAAAATTAATTCTTGGGTTCCTTTACTATAAGAGTCTGTTCTACTTAACATATAATTTGGATTATTTCCCCCTAAACTAATATATTCTTGTCCACATAGAAATCTATCTAATATTTTATCTATCTCTTCACATATGTTTGTAAGAGCAATGTAAAGGGTTTTTTTTTTGTTTGTTTGTTTTTGTTTGGTTTTCGTGGTTTTTATTTTTGTTTTTGTTGTTTTATTTTCCCATTGGTTTTCACTACAGGAAGAATGAAGAGAGGATTTGGAAATTTTGTAATTTACATGTTTGTAATTAAACATGTTTTTTTTCCTGAAGTCTCAAACAAATGATAAAACTGTCCCAGGAAAATCTGGAGATCATTTAATATGTCTTTGTTGTATGTCAGGCACTGGATATTCATGTATAACTCACAACTCCTTTCAAGGCTTGTATCATTTTAACAAATACCTAAGTATAGTCTGGTTGGTTCCTCAGTGAGAGAGGGGGGATTCTGAGCCAATCCATTGTGCAGCTATTCCAAGAGGTTCTGCTGGTATTTACTGGCCCAGGCATTTCTAGATTGTGGGAGCACTGTGATTAATCAGGACTCAGAGAACCAAGGCAGATGTTGGGATCAGGGCGCAGAACTTGTTGACTCCGGAAGTACACAGAAGCTAGAAGTCAGGAAGGGACAGTAGTTCATTTCAGGCAAAGGAACAAGAGCAAAGGAGCAACAAGAATCGCCTGGTCAATCCAAGACAGGGGTCAGAGCCAGGCAAGCACTTAGGAGCCAACAATTACCCAGAAGTCAAGAGTTTCCAGGATAGAAATGAGGAAATGCAATGAATCATTTAAAAATAGACAACCTTAGTTCTCCTGTTGGATATCTGTTAGTGTACATCATTGCTAAGGGTGATTTCAGTGTGGATCATTTTGGATCTCTATGTGCTTAATTACTTACTACTTACTCTTGGTTTTATGTGTTGAAAGTGGCTCATGGGTGTCCTCTATATGATTAAATCATATGCTATTTGAAACAGGGATAAAGTACACACACACGCACACGCACACACAGACACACATCCTCACTCTTCAAAATGTATGTATTGTTTTGCATTCAGTGGATATTGTATAATTGGCGTTGGTAGAAAGCATTAATGTAATTAAAACACAGAGAAAGTGAACTATAATTCAAATGATTGTTATTCCTGGAAGTTCTCTATTTGCCAGGACTACTTCTTTTGATGGGATAGATGAGGGAGAGGAACAGGCATTGTGGTAATCCCAGAATGACATTTGATAAATAAGCCATGGTCTATAGGTGGGGCCATTTTTCTTAGCTTCTAGCAAGGACAGTTAGCACAGCTGTGTAATCTTAGAGTCCAGAAGGGAATCATGCTATGGATAGATGAATATAGCTTTCAAATAAAATATGAGAAGTTGATGTTTCTCATGTATATTTTGAAATAATAATTCTCACATATAAATTGTACCTTCTCTGTATGGTGAAATTTTCTGAGGATATCAAATATTCTTTGGGCTTTAGGGCTGTTTTTTTTTAAAAAATTATTTTATATTTAAAATTGACTTAATTATAAGGAATTTAATGATTTATATTATCAGAAAAAAATTTTTTTATTTGTTTATTTTCAGCATAACAGTGTTCATTGTTTTTGCACCACACCCAGTGCTCCATGCAGAACGTGCCCTCCCTATTACCCACCACCTGGTTCCTCAACCTCTTACACCCCCGCCCCTTCAAAACCCTCTGGTTGTTTTTCAGAGTCCATAGTCTCTCATGGTTCATCTCCCCTTCCAGTTTCCCTCAACTCCCTCTCCTCTCCGTCTCCCCATGTCCTCCGTGTTCTTTGTTATGCTCCACAAATAAGTGAGACCATATGATACTTGGCTCTCTCTGCTTGACTTATTTCGTTCAGCATATCTCTTCCAGTCCCATCCATGTTGCTACACAAGTTGGGTATTCATCCTTTCTGATGGAGGCATAATACTCCATTGTGTATAGGTACCACATCTTCCTTATCCATTCATCCGTTGAAGGGCATCTTGGTTCTTTCCACAGTTTGGCGACCATGGCCATTGCTGCAATAAACATTGGGGTACAGATGGCTCTTCTTTTCACTACATCTGTATCTTTGGGGTAAATACCCAGCAGTGCAATTGCAGGGTCATAGGGAAGCTCTATTCTTAATTTCTTGAGATTATCAGAAAATTTGAAAGTTTAGTTGATAACTTCAATAGAGTCTTAATTTTAAACATTCACATTTCTATAGTTGAGTATTTGGTCCAGATTCAACTTTAATGGCATCAGAGAAACCTAAACGAGAGGTCCAGGAAGTCAGCCAGGATATTTGAATAAAATCTTAAAAAACAAAAAGTCTGCTAACTAGGCTTAAAGAGAAAATTATAGCTTTACTATATTGTATTATATATTCTTTCTACAAACCATTTCTTTTCCAGCTTGTCAGTATTAAAGTTCCAATTATTCTGTGATAGTCTAGAATTTTCTTTTCTAGAATTTAATTTTTGCCAAGTGAAATCTGTAGTAATTTTGTAATAAGTAAAGACAGAACTAAGCAATCAGTAAAAAAAAAAAAAAAAAAAAAAAGGAATGGAATTGGAGTGATTTTTAAATTTATTTCAAAACCAACTTACATGTGAAAAACCTTTTAACAGTGCAATTTATGTCTCAGGTCAATTTAAAAAATACCTCTTTTAGGGGCGCCTGGGTGGCTCAGTGGGTTAAAGCCTCTGCCTTCAGCTCAGGTCATGATCCCAGGGTCCTGGGATCCAGCCCCGCATGGGGCTCTCTGCTCAGCAGGAAGCCTGCTTCCTTCTCTCTCTGCCTGCCTCTCTGCCTGCTTGTGATCTCTGTCTCTGTCAAAAAATAAATAAATAAATAATCTTTTAAAAAAAAACACCTTTTTTATACTAGGCCTTATGATTTAGTCTCTTCAATAATTGTTTTAAAAGCATAAGGTTCAGGTGTTTTGATTTTTTTTAAGATTTTATTTATTTATTTGACAGAGAGAGACACAGCAAGAGAGGGAAGAGAAGCCTGGGGAGTGGGAGAGGGAGAAGCAGGCTTCCCGCTGAGCAGGGAACCTGATACGATGTGGGGCTTGATTCCAGGACCCTGGGATTATGACCTGAGCTGAAGGCAGATGCTTAACGACTGAGCCACCCAGGCACCCTTGATTCCTTTTTTAAAGACTTATTTATTTATTTGAGAGAGGGAAAGAGAGAATCTTAAGCAGACTCCCCACTGAGCACAGAGCTTGATTCCAGGATCAGTGGAGACCACCCCTGCCGAAATGAAGAGTCAGATGCCTAAGTGACAGAGCCACCCAGGCACCCCCAGATATATTTTTTTAAGATTTTATTTATCCATCTGAGAGCAAGAGAAAGTGAGAGAGGGAGAGAGCATGAGTGGGGTGAGGAGCAGAGAAAGCAGCAGATTCCTAGCTGAGCAGGTAGCCCCATGTGGGGCTTGATCCTGGGACTCCAGAATCATGACCTGAGCCGAAGGCAGACACTTAACCAACTGAGCCACACAGGCCCACCAATTTTGATTCTTAATATTCCAGGGCATATTCATTAAGCACGTATTGCATGCCAATCACTGTTCTAGGCTGGGAGGAGGAGTTAAAAATCCCCTGTTTCATGGAGCTCCCTTTCTTTCTTTCTTTCTTTTTTTTTTTTAAAGATTTTATTTATTTGATATATAGAGAGAGATCACAAGTAGATAGAGAGGCAGGTAGAGAGAGAGGGGGAAGCAGGCTCCCTGCTGAGCAGAGAGCCCGATGCGGGGCTCGATCCCAGGACCCTGAGATCATGACCTGAGCCGAAGGCAGAGGCTTAACCCACTGAGCCACCCAGGCGCCCCTGGAGCTCCCTTTCTAAAACAGTAGATACAAGATAAATGAGTGAACTATTTGGTATATTAGCTAGTTTAAATGGCAATGAGAATGAGTGAAGCAGATGGAGAATAAAAATTTGTGTATGTTTTTACATTTTATATAGGTTGGAAATTCAGAAAGTCACTCCTCTCTGCAAGGCTCTAAGAATATTTAAAAATAACTTTTTTATTTTTTTTTTTGACACTCTTAACTCAGGCAGTACCTAAGAGGAAAGTGCTACTCAGGTCTCTTGTTCAGCTCTTCAGTATGATTATAATCTAATGAAGAAATTAATTTAAAAAAAATTTTTTTTTAAAGATTTTACGTATTTATTTGACAGAGAGAGATCACAAGTAGGCAGAGAGGCAGGCAGAGAGAGTGAGAGGGAAGCATGCTCCCCGCTGAGCAGAGAGCCTGATGTGGGACTCGATCCCAGGACCCTGAGATCATGACCTGAGCCGAAGGCAGCGGCTTAAACCACTGAGCCACCCAGGCGCCCCTAATGATGAAATTAAACCCAGATATACATTGCTAATAAATTTAATGGAACAGATTAGCAATAGCTTAGTGAGTGTAAGACTTAAGGCTTTAACTAGTTAATTCTTTAGCTGTCATTTCTCGGTACACTGACTTTAATAGAGTAGGCACATGGTTTTTTGGAGGTTCAGGAAACTAACAATATATCTACCTCACCCTGTCACTGTTACATGTTTATGCCATTGAGAAGCTTATTTTGTAGAGTGTTTGTCAATACGGTTTCACATCCTGGCAGCTTTGTGTCTAGTGGGAATTGTAGCCCGGGTTAGAATCCATCACTGGTGGGAACCAGCCAGCTGAGCAGTGCACCACCTCGGGGAAGCTTCTGCTGGAAATGAAGTGTCCTTCAGCCGTGAGTGGACGAGGTGTGGAGGTGACAGGTTGGGGATCCTGAAGGTGCAGCAGGATCTCAAGCCAGTTTTATAACTGTTACCTTAGATAATCCCAGATGAGTTAAAGCTAAGGTATGGAATGCTTTTTTCCGTTTTATCCATTAAGGTCTTCCCCTGAGAGGAAAAAGGAAGGGTAAGGAGTGTACCTTGTAACCCCTCCCCATTCCTTGTTCGGATAGTATTAGCTCCCTTGTGGCCCTATAGAAGTGACTCCCTGGAGAAGTGTGGACAGCTGGAGGCAGCCCCTCTGTGGCCTATAAAGTGTCATTGGGAGCCACAGCCAGAGACTGTGGGGGAGGGAAAGGGTCACTTCAGGACTGTGGAAAACGCTCCCTTTCCCCTCAGCATCCTAAGGCCTTGTTTCTTTTGTTATTGTCAGTAGAGTCTGGGAGCTTGGATTCTGGTGCTGAAGTTTTTTTCCAGGTTAGTTCTATAAATGATATTTTTTAAGCAACCTTTTTGTGGAGTTTCATTCTTTAGTTCACTGAATTTGTAGCACAAAGGAACGGAAAGAGATTTATTGCTATCGTCATTACCAATTTCAGAATAGAAATTGGTGAGTATTATACTTACATTAGACTTTTAAAAAGTATAACTGAGGGAAAGGGATTCAGCTGGCTGTATTTTTTGATAAGGTTCTGTGCTTTCCTCTTCCGTTTCTCTTTAGAGACAGTTCTATGGCTAATACATCATAAATGTGAAAAGGAAGTGCAAACACAATTACCACAGAAAGTCAAAATCTCTTCCATTCACTTCTTTATGCTGTTTATGACTGTCTGCCTGATTGTTTCAAAGTAAGAAAAAGCTTGGGATTCTTATCTATCATTATCAGTGGCACTGGCTTTGAGTGTGTGGTGTGGTTCTGACAAAACTGGGACAAAATCAACCTTCATGCTAGCAGCCATTGTACCAAACTAATCACAAGAATGTGTGCAGAATATACACAGTGAGCTTTAAAGGCAAGTACATTTGTCTAATGAGATAATGCAAGATACAATGCAAGGAGGGAGATCAGATATAGAATGAACATTCCGTTAACTCTGTAACAAAATATTCAGTGCCATCAGTAGCTCTTCCGTGGGGGCTTTGAGATTTTCTGCTCCACTCTGCTCAGTTTCTTAGTCCTCACCCAGTCCTGAAGCCCCCAGAGGAGGAGCTGAGAGCTGATGGGGCTCCTTAATCAAGAATACAGTGAATGTGGATGAAGTGATCCCTGGGAAACAAGGCTGGGTTTAGAATTTGGTCTAAGATAACATCTGGACATTTCAGAGGTCACAAAAGGAGTTGGGGTCAAGGATTAACACAGCTGAGGTCTGCAGTCTGTGACACAGAGCCAAGGAGCAGCTTTGGGGGATTTCTGCCATCTTTTACACTTGAGAAATATAGCTCCTACTCCTTAGCTCCTTCCCGTGCCCTCTGGTCTAGCCATACCCTCTCCCCTTTCACTTTCAGGTTCCTCTAGCAGACAGTTTTCCTGGACTGACCGGGTAGCTTTGAGTATGGGCTTCAGGCTTATGGTAACTTCTGAGGGGTGGATAATTCCATAATGATAAAGATTAGTATCAGTATTTGTAATCCAAGATGAGGTAGATTTTGACTGCTTTCATTAAACTTATTTCATTAGATGATTAGAATAATCATTTAAGCCATTTGGTTCATAGTTACTCCCTTAATGCATTTTTTTTCACCTAGAAAGGTTTACTAATGTTTTATGATTCTTGTATAATTTTGAAGAATATTTATCAGACTCAAAGAACTTCCCTGATAACTCGAGTCTGGTCTTAGCGACAAACTGTGCCATTTGGAAATGCTTGAAAACTTTCCTGACCACTTCTTTGAAGTTTGCTGTTTATTTTGATCAGCAGGTTCACTTGGCTACCCCTGTGGAAATGTTACAAGGGTCTTCTTTCAGTTCATTTCTGGTCCCAGGTTGACACAGATGAAGTGAGTTGCTCCAAACAGAAGCAACAGAGTTAGAGAATCTTCTGCCTATCATCTGAGTCAGCCTTGCTTAACATCTTACAATTCCAGTTTCTATGGCTTGATTTGTTCTAATTCCCAGGACCTGGACTATTTCTTCTCCTTTTTATTCATACCTTTGCTATAATTTGTTTAGAAATTCAGGAAGTATGGAAGAAAAGTTAAGAGAGAAATCAGTTATCTCCATTTTGGGAAACCAAAGAGCAAAGTGGTTTTGTTTATTAATTTGATGTTGTATGTTTGAGTAACAGTTGTTGAGAGGTTAAGGTCTTTTTCACAGAGTCATAATCTCTGAATTTCACATAAAACAGTATTAGGTACAGAGAGAACTTAGTTTTCAAACTGCCACCCCAAACTGAAGACAAAAATGAGTAAAAAAAAAAACAAAACCCAAACCCCAAAACCTCAATGAGAGCTATTCCTATTGACATGAAGAAATACTGTAATGATCATCAGCCTTTCAACAACATGGGATTAATTATCCCAGTAAAAAGAACAATACCCCTAATCTATTTTCACGCTTCTATGTCTCTGATGGAACCAATTTACAAATAAAGGCTGACATTTTACTTTGCAGTTCTCAGCCTTGCCAATCCCCCGCGGCAATTGCTTTGGCCTGCCAGTTGGGAAAATACACAAAAAATAACTCAGAGTTAAGAGTTCTCACACTAGTAGCTATAAACTCATGTTTTCTCGATCAGGAGGTAATCCTCTTTTGATTTCAGAGTAAGTAAGAAATGCAAAATGCATCAAGAGAAGACCATTCTCCTCTTCTAAGATTGTGATACAATTGATGTCCTACACAAGGATCCTCAGAACCTGCTAGACTAGAGCCTGGAGGGTCAGGACAGAGACCAATGGTTCAGGGCTCCCTTCCTCCACCTGTTGACCTAGCAGAGTTTCCACTGTCTGAAGGATTTATCAGTTACGCTCTTACACTAATTTACCTAATGCAAACAGATTCTCCTTCATCTGTCATGCTAGTGCCAAAGAGGAAAGGCCTATGGTTTTTGAGTAGATTATACTGGAAAGACTGTCTCATTCTTTTGTTTTTGTAGAACAGTGATTAAAGTGGTCTGACCAAAGGATTGGTGTAGGGGAGTCGTGGGTGGTCAAGGTAGCCTAGGGTCAGATGGTTGAGTAGCCTTGAATGCCAGATTAGTTTAGAACTAGTGGTAGACAGTGGAGAGGTGGGGAGTTTTTTGAGCAGAAGTTATAGAATTGAGCCTTGATTCAAGAAGGGTCATCTGGCAGAAAGTCTTTTAGCAATAGGTTGTAGGAATGGCTTCATTGGGCACAGGTAAGACTGGAAGAGACCAACCGATGAAGCCCAACGAACGTCAAAAGATTAAATGAGTGGAGAATATGATGAGGCTCCCACTCTAGACCACCTTAATTAGAACCTTGGGATGGGAGAGAGAGTGGAGAGTCAGGAATTAGTATTTTTAAAAGGCTTCATAGCTGATTTGAATATGTAGGTAAGGTCAAAAAATAAAAGAAAATGAATAAAATAGCATTAACATATGTATCAATCAGGGATTGAGATGAATAATGTTTTTTCCAATATGCTGCTAAAAAGTCGACAAGTGTGGTTTAAGTTGTGGGCATGCTTTCTTGAAAAGAGATAGAGCTCTGAGATGACAGAGGTAAGATGTTGAGTTGAGGACTGGTATGCATTATGGAGTAGTTTAAAAACCACCACCACCAGAAAGACATTATTGCATCAGCCAAAATGATCAGAAATGGGGCAGAATGATCACACTCATGACCCAGAACAAACTTTTTCTGCAGTTGTTTAGGAATTTTCTTTCTCCCTTTTCATGCTTTGATCTATTTCTCCAGATACATGAATCTCTGTGGGGAAAAAAGGAGTTTTTTGTTTGTTTGTTTTGAGTTTAAAGTACTATGTGCGATAGTTAAGTTGGCTACCTGGTATGGTGAAATCTGACTTCTGGCCCTTCCGCTACTTATTAGGAAAAGTGAGAAAGTAATTGATGTGTGCCAAATAATTCCCATACAGTGGGAATTTATATACATTATCATTAACCTGCCCAATAGTCCTGTGATGTAGGGATTAACCTCCCAGTTTTATAGGAAATAAAAGGAGGCTCTAGCTTTCAAGAGAGCACACACCTGCTCTTGCTCCCAAGCCTGTGCTATTTCTTATTACCTGTCCTGTCTCAGCAGACATGAGAAAGAGTGGAGATAAACCATGAGTGCAAAGGTTAGTATTATTATTGTCATTTTCAGGTATTATAGAGATAACCCAGATGAATGGCTCATTCAAGGTTATGTGAAAGTAAATGACAAAGGAGAGGGTATGCAGAGGAAATCAGAGTTCATGAGCATACCCAAAGAACAGAAAGAAGGTTTAGGCTGAAGAGGCAAGTAAATTCACTTCACTCTCCTCACATTTTTTTTTTCTGACCCCAACCCTGTGGGCTTTTATTTCATCACTCCACCAAATATATATTTATCCAAGTCACCAGTGCTATCCACATTGCTAAATCCAGTGGCCATTGGCCAGTTTTTCAGTCCTCTTTTTGCTTGACCTAAAGGAATGTTGGTTTTCTAATTGAAACACTTCCTTCCAGGACAGTATATATTGACTTTGTTTCTGACTCCGTACTCCACTATCTCAGTGTCCTTTGCTGGTTTGTCATCTTCTCCATGATAAGTAGCTATTGGAGCCACATGGTATCTATCCTAGAGATACAGGATTCATTCCTCTGACCACTTTTCTTCTTTACGTACATTTATTCCTTTGGTAGTCACCCTGAACTTCAGTCTTGAATGTCTGTGTCTCTCCATGGATGTCTAATACATGTCTCAAACTTAACATGGCCAAAATGAAACTGCTTAACACCTCACCTCATTCTTTCTCCCAGCCAAACCTCATCTTTCTGAGATCCTACTCTTGTCAGTAAACAACAACTTAATCTTTTCTCATTGATCACATTTAATAATGGCAAATCCTTTTAGCTCTATTAAAAAAAAAAGAAAATCCAGACTTTACATACGTTCATGATAAAAACCCTCAACAAAGTAGGCTTAGAGGGAACATACCTCAACATATGTAAAAAACCCACAGCTAACATTCTCAATGGGGAAAAACTGAGAGCTTTTCCCCTAAGGTCAGAAAGAAGACAAGGATGTTCACTTTCACCACTTTTATTCAACATAGTATTGGAAGTCCTAGCCACAGCAATCAGACAACAAAAAGAAATAAAAGGCATCCAAATTGGTAAGGAAGAAGTATAACTTTCACTATTTGCAGATGGCACGATATTATATATAGAAAGCCCTATAGACTCCAACAAAAAACTGCTAGAATGAATAAGTGAATTCCGTAAATTTGCAAGATATAAATCAAAGTACGGAAATCTGTTGCATTTCTATACTGAAGCAACTGAAAGAGAAATCAAGAAAACAATTCCATTTACAACTGCACCAAAAATTATAAGGTATCTAGTAATAAACCTATACTCTAGAAACTGTAAAACATTGATGAAAGAAATTGAAGATGAACAAAGATAGGGAAAGACAGTGCATCCTCATGGATTAGAACAAATACATTAAAATGTCTATGCTACCAAAGCAATCTACACATTTAATGTAATCTCTATCAAAATACTAACAACATTTTTCAAGGAAGTAGAACAAATGATTCTAAAATTTTTATGGAACCACAAGACTTTGAATAGCCCAAGCAATCATGAAAATGTGAAACAATGCTGGAGGTATCATAATTCCAGATTTCAACCTATTTAAAAAGCTTATGTCATCAAAACAGTATGGTACTGGCATAGAAAATGGACACATAGATCAATGAAACAGGATGGAAAGCCCAGAAATCCATCTATGAAAAAGGAGGCAACAATATGCAATAGGAAAAAGTCTCTACAACAAATGGTGTTGGGAAAACTAGACAGCTACATGCAAAAGAATGAAAGTGGACCACTTTTTTTTAAAAGATTTTATTTATTTATTTAACAGAGAGAAACAGAGATCACAAGTAGGTGGAGAGGCAGGCAGAGAGGGAGGGGGAAGC
Organism: Meles meles; assembly: GCF_922984935.1. Lineage (NCBI taxonomy): Eukaryota > Metazoa > Chordata > Mammalia > Carnivora > Mustelidae > Meles > Meles meles. Next base: position 78,761,342 of record NC_060066.1, read on the forward strand.
ATGCTCCCCGCCGAGCAGAGATTCTGACATGGGGCTTGACTCCAGGACCCTGAGATCATGACCTGAGCTGAAGGCAGAGGCTTAACCCGCTGAGCCACCCAGGTGCCCCTGGACTACTTTTTTATACCATACTCAAAAATCAACTAAAAGTTGAGGAAAGACCTTATTTGTGAGATCCAAACCATAAAAATCCTAGAAGAGAACACAGACAATAATTTCTCTGACATTGGCCATAGCAACTTTTTTTCTATGTATGCCTTCTGAGGTAAGGGAAACAGAAGCAAAAATAAATTAGCGGGACTTACAAAAAATAGAATGCATCTGATTAAAGAGGGCATGTATTGCATGGAACACTGGGTGTGGTGCATAAACAATGAATCTTGGAACACTGAAAAAAAATTAAAAAATAAAATCCATGCACAGAAAAATAAAGGTCCATCACTGCTGTGGGTAATTTTTCAAAATGCAATGGAGAATATAAATGTAACTCCAAAGTAAAAAAAGATCCAACAGTGTGTTAAACTACTGTAAAATCACAAAAATAAGTGTAAAGTCTACTGTGAAAAGAATAATATTTTTAAGAATCTTTTAAAGAATAAAATGCATCTGCATAGCAAAGGAACAATAAAACTAGAAGACAACATACTGAATGGAAAGAGATATTTGCAAATGACATATCTGATAAAGGCTTAGTATCCAAAATGTATTAAGAACTATACAACTCAACACTAAAAGCCAAATAATCCAATTAGAAATGCGCAGAAGACAGGAACAGACATTTCTCTAAAGAAGATATCCAAATGGCCAACAGACATATGAAAAAATGTTCAACATCACTCATCATCAGGGAAGTGCAAATTGAAATCAGAATGGGATATCACCTCAGACCTTTCAGAATGGCTAAGACCAAAAACAAGAAACAGCAGGTGTTGGTGAGGATGTGGAGAAAAAGGAAACTTCTTGCACTGTTGGTAAGGATGTAAGTGCTGCAGGGACTGTGGAAAACTCTGTGGTTCCTCAGAAAGTTAAAAATAAAACTACCCTATGATTCAGCAATCACACTATTGAGTATTTACCCAAAGAATAGAAAAACACTAATTCAAAAGAGATACACGTACCCCTATGTTTATAGCAGCATTGTTTACCAATACCAGGATATGGAAGCAGCCCAAGTGTCTATCGGTTGAGGAACGGATAAAGAAAAAGTGGTATATGTACACACACACACACACACACACACACACACACTGGAATATTTCTCAGCCATAAAAAAAATTAAATCTTGCCATTTGCAAGGACATGTATGGAGCTAGAGAGCATTAATGCTAAACAAAATAAGTCAGGGAAAGACAAATATTGTATGATTTCACTCATATGTGAAATTTAAGAAACAAAACAAATGAGCAGAAGGGCCTAAAAAAAGAAAGAGAGACAAACCAAGAAATAGACATAACTATGGAGAACAAACTGTTGGTTACCAGAGGGGAGGTGAGGGGGGCATCAATGAAACAGGTGATGGGGATTAAGGAGTACAATTGCTATGATGAACACTGGGTGGTGTAAGGAAGAGTTTATTTATTTTTTAAAGATTTTATTTATTTATATAACAGAGAGAGAGAGCATAAGCAGGGGCAGTGACAGAGGGAAAGGGAGAAGCAGCCCCCCACGCCCATCCCACAGAGCAGAGAGCCCAATGCGGGGCTCAATCCCAAGACCCTGGGATCATGACCTGAATTGAAGGCAGGTGCTTAACCAACTGAGTCACCCAGACGCCCTGATATATGGAAGTGTTGAATCACTATAGTGGACACCTGAAACTAATATAACACTGTATGTTAACTAACTGGAATTAAAATAAAGACTTTAAAAAATTTGAAATTTAACCATTTTTCACTACCTCTGTCCACTGCTGTTATCCTGACACAGCAGCTTCCTGCTTGGTTTCCCTGGATCCCTATAACCAAGGTAGCTGGGGTAATTCTTTATGAGCATGTCAAATCATTTCACTCTTTTGGTTTAAGCCCTTCAAATACTTTTCATCTCGTTCAGAGTAAAAGCCATGTCCCTCTAATGGCCTGTGAGACCTTGTGATCTGTGGTCTTCTCTGTTACATCTCAATCTCATTTCCTGCTCTTTTTCCAACGTGCCTTTCTCTGATCACAGTCACCCCTTTGCTGATCCTCAAAATGCTGGGCATGCTCCTGTGTCAGGAACTTTGCACTATTGTTCCCTTGGCTTGGAATGCTCTCCCCCCAGGTACTCTCATGGCCAGGTCCTTTGCTTACTTCGGATCTTTGCTCAGATGCTGCTTCTCAGTGAGGCCCACCCTGACCACTGTATACCAAGTTGTATCTCTTCCCTTTCAACACAACACTCCTCACCCACCTTTACTGCTTTAATTTCTCTAAAGCACCTGCTGACCTACTAAATACCTCAGGTATCTTGTTTGTTCTTCTCCCACTAGGAAGCGAGTTCATTAGGAAATGAAGGAGATCCGTGACTGCTTGTTTATGGCTATTCGCACAACCTCTAAAACAATGCTTAGCACATAGTAGGTGTTCATAAATGGTTTTTTAATCGATTGATATGACTCATACTCAATATCATATGACATATATATGTGTATATGTGTGTGTGTGTATGTGTGTATTTAAACCCTTTGTTAAGAAAACTTCTTAAAACATACACAATGCATTGGAAAGGTATTAGAAATCTAGTAAAGGGTTACAAATTTGAGTCTGATCTATAAATGCTAAGAGTTTAGCAAAGTAGATATTGATAATAAAATGGATGATGAGAAGGGATACACTGAAAAAATTAACTCATAAAACTAAGAGGCAAGTAAACACTGAAGAAGAAACTAAAGAGAAATGAAATTAGCTAGGAGACTGCATTTATAAGGAGATGTCATTCAGTGATTACCGAATAATACTTTTTTAAATTACTGAGAAATACTGTAGTGGAGGAGATACTGTTAAACTTTCGATTTGTCTTGGAAAGCAGTCAACTAATTATTTTCCATGTGTCTGAGCAGTGTAATAAGACAACAGTGATTAGTGGAAAGTACTTTTGGTGTGGGAAAGGAAGTATACTACTTTGGGATATAAGGATGTTGTAGAAATTAAGATTTTAAAGTCTTAAGAGGATTCCCATAGGGGGCTGATGTATTTTCCAAAGTCCTTTGTTGTGATGAAATATGGAAGGTTATTTTCTAAGTACCAATTTGTGAACATAAGCATATGTATGCCAAGGGAGATTTGAAATTCAAGAAACTGATTTATATGAAACCACTTGTTTGATGTGATGTCCTTAATGATTTGGTTTTATTTTCATCCCATCCCTATGTCTAAACACATAATTAAAGTTCACCATTGTGAGAGGCTCAGATGTCCTTGCTTTTGGCTGTAATAGTAGAATTTTGATTTCCAGTACCAGTAATTCTTATAAATGAAGTCTACTGGTGATCTCCACAGAATGTAAGCTATTACTGTATATGAAGAGGCAGAAAAAGTGTCATTTTAGTTTATATCTTTCTATGGAAATACCTTACACTATGAGATTAGGCAGGTCTTTTAGTGTTGAAAAATATGAAGGAAACCTCCTGTGGATTCCATTGCTTCTTGTAGCTGCTGTGGAAATTCTCTTGCAATGCTTTCAGACACCTTGACCACACTGTTGTACGTATTTACTGTTGCACTGACTGCTTTTTTGCCTTCTTTGAAGCCTTTCCCAACCTGGCTTCTTGACCCTTCTTTTCAGAAGAAAGACTCCTAACCTTTTCCCATGACCATCTTTTAACCATATAGTTTAACTCTGCCCCAGTAGGATCTCCTTTTGCTTCCCTGTGGCATTTGATATTGCTCATCAGTGTTACTTTTTTGAAATTTCCTCCTTGGGTAGCATCCGTTGGGTTCACTGATGAAAGTCTATAATATCCCCCTTTGCTTTCAACTCTCATTCTTGGCTTTTCATTCCCTTTTTTATATAAATTTTATCTGTCTTTTTAATAAACTTATCAACTCATCATGACCTCTACACTTACCTTTACATAAAGTTAAATATATCATTCCAGTTAAGATGTCGAGTTCCAAAGTCATGTCTTCTATATACGGGACATTGCACCGTATGTTTCACTTTTTTTTTAAATATTTTATTTATTTGCCAGAGAAATCACAACTAGGGAGAGAGGCAGGCAGAGAGAGAGGAGGAAGCAGGCTCCCTGCAGAGCAGAGAGCCCGATGCGGGGCTCGATCCCAGGACTTTGGGATCATGACCTGAGCCGAAGGCAGAGGCTTAACTCACTGAGCCACCCAGGCGCCCCATATGTTTCACTTTTGCCTCCAATTCTGTCATTATTTTTCCTCTCTTGGGCCCTACTACCTTCTTATAATTGGCATTTTCCAATTTCCCTAGACTGGAAAACTTGGTGTCTTTTTGGTCTTCTTGTTTTTTATCCCCTATCAAACCAGTTTCTTTTCTTTTTTTTTTTTTCCATTTTATTTATTTTTTCAGCGTAACAGTATTCATTGTTTTTGCACAACACCCAATGCTCCATGCAAAACGTGCCCTCCCCATTACCCACCACGTGTTCCCCCAACCTCCCACCCCTGACCCTTCAAAACCCTCAGGTTGTTTTTCAGAGTCCATAGTCTCTTATGGTCCGCCTCCCCTTCCAATTTTTTTTTTTTAATAAACATACAATGTATTTTTATCCCCAGGGGCACAGGTCTGTGAATCGCCAGGTTTACACACTTCACAGCACTCACGATATCACATACCCTCCCCAATGTCCATAGCCCCCTCCCCCTCTCCCAATCCCACCTCCCCCCAGCAACCCCCAGTTTGTATTGTGAGATTAAGAGTCATTTATGGTTTGTCTCCCTCCCAATCCCATCTTGTTTCATTTATTCTTCTCCTATCCCCCCAACCCCCCATGTTGCTTCTCCATGTCCTCATATCAGGGAGATCATATGATAGTTGTCTTTCTCCGATTGACTTATTTCACTAAGCATGATACGCTCCAGTTCCATCCACGTCGTTGCAAATGGCAAGATTTCATTTCTTTTGATGGCTGCATAGTATTCCATTGTGTATATATACCACATCTTCTTTATCCAGTTATCTGTTGATGGACATCTAGGTTCTTTCCATAGTTTGGCTATTGTAGACATTGCTGCTATAAACATTCGGGTACACGTGCCCCTTCGGATCACTATGTTTGTATCTTTAGTGTAAATACCCAGTAGTGCAATTGCTGGGTCATAGGGTAGTTCTATTTGCAACATTTTGAGGAACCTCCATGCTATTTTCCAGAGTGGTTGCACCAGCTTGCATTCCCACCAGCAGTGGAGGAGGGTTCCCCTTTCTCCACATCCTCGCCAGCATCTGTCATTTCCTGACTTTCAAACCAGTTTCAATGCCCTATTGATTCCCTCTTCTGATTGTGTTTAGACATTTCTAAATGTGTCCAAGATGCTGCTACTTAGGTAATGAATTGATCTTCCTTTTTTCAGGAAAGATGTAACAATGACAGAACAGGCAGAGTGATAACCATGCAACAAACATGCCCAGATTAGTTTTGCTAAAATACTATTTTCATCTTTTTATTTATTTATTTATTTTGCCAAAGACAGACCTTACCTCCTTGAGGCTCACACGTCCTAATTGCCCCAGCTGACATTCTAGAACCTTCATAAAAATCTCCTTACCATATCTGTTCACACTTACCATGGTAACAAATCTCTCCTGTAGGGTTAGTTTGTTTCTCAAGTAATCCAGTCAGTTATCTTGCTGACTTATCTGATTGCCTCTGCTTATGCTCTTCTTTCTGCCGGAATAAACTCTCCTCTCTTCTTGGACACCCATAGTTTACTTGCCTTGTAAGACTCGATTCAAATATCACATTTCTATAAAGACATCTCATACCTCTCTTACCTTTCATCACCTCCCAATGTTTTGTTATTCATATTACAAATTTCATCATTTTAATGCTACTTGTCTTGCATCATCATTTATTTGGTTTCTGATATTGCTATCAGCTTAGGTCATGATCCCAGGGTCCTGGGATTGAGCCCCACATCAGGCTCCCTGCTCAGCGGGAAGCCTGCTTCTCCCTCTCTCACTCTCCCTGCTTGTGTTCCCTCTCTTGCTATATCTCCCTCTGTCAAATAAATAAATAAAATCCTTAAAAAATAACAACAACAAATGAACTGATAGATCTGGTCAATGTTACGAGTGTATAGCCTGTGCTTTTCTGACTCTATGTCCTTTTCATTGTGTTTTCTCTACGTATCTTTAAGCAGAAACTGTGCCTTTCTCCTATTTTTATTTTCTATAACTAGTTCATAATGCACTGCCAATCCTATAGTGAACCTAGAGAATGAATGAATGACCAAATGCATTTAAAGTGAAACAAATAAATGTTAGTATACATCTTTTTTTTTTTCTCATTTTATTTATTTTTTCAGCGTAACAGTATTCATTCTTTTTGCACAACACCCAGTGCTCCATGCAAAACGTGCCCTCTCCATTACCCACCACCTGTTCCCCCAACCTCCCACCCCTGACCCTTCAAAACCCTCAGGTTGCCCCAACCTCCCACCCCTGACCCTTCAAAACCCTCAGGTTGTTTTTCAGAGTCCATAGTCTCTTATGGTTCGCTTCCCCTCCCCAATGTCCATAGCCCGCTCCCCCTCCCCCAATCCCACCTCCCCGCAGCAACCCCCAGTTTGTTTTGTGAGATTAAGAGTCATTTATGGTTTGTCTCCCTCCCAATCCCATCTTGTTTCATTTATTCTTCTCCTATCTCCTACCCCCCCATGTTGCTTCTCCATGTCCTCATATCAGGGAGATCATATGATAGTTGTCTTTCTCCGATTGACTTATTTCACTAAGCATGATACGCTCTAGTTCCATCCACGTTGTCGCAAATGGCAAGATTTCATTTCTTTTGATGGTTGCATAGTATTCCATTGTGTATATATACCACATCTTCTTTATCCATTCATCTGTTGATGGACATCTAGGTTCTTTCCATAGTCTGGCTATTGTAGACATTGCTGCTATAAACATTCGGGTACACGTGCCCCTTCGGATCACTATGTTTGTATATGACCCAGCAATTGCACTACTGGGTATTTACCCTAGTATACATCTTTTTAAAAAATCTTTTACATTTCCAAGTACATAAGAGTCTGAATAAACTATAGGAAAAGATGAGGGCAATGGAATTGAACAAAGTGTTGGATGGATATTATTATCAATAAGTAGGGCAAGGAAGTAGTGCCTAAGTAAGTATTATATTTTAGCATGTAATTATATCTTTTCAACCATATCTTATTCATTTAATGTTCCCAGTATTTATCAGGAATTCAGTAACTGGTTTTTGTGAAATGAATACATGAATTGTGTCTCATATATTTTTAAGTATTTGCTTAAATAATAATGCACTGCCGCAGCTGGTTTCCAAAGTTGTCTCCCCAAGGACCTTTACCTCCCAGTGGTCACACCTTTTTGGCATCCTTTCTTTGACTCTGAGCTGGCCCTGCAAGTTGCTGTTGACCAAAGACTCCTAGGTCTAGGTCATAAGAAGCTGTGCAGCTTGAAGAAAGTTTTGCTTTTGTGATGCTTTGCTTTGAAGCCAGTCACCATGTAGGAAGTGGACCTATTCTGAGACCACTGTGCCATGTTAAGAAAATCACACGAAAGTGAAAACACAGTCACTGTACTATAGTGTAAAAATGTACCTGTAAGGAGAGCCATGCACTTAAACTCATGTTAAAGGTCAGCTGTTTTGTGTGTCCTACTTTTCGCATACCACTGTTTGTGCAATTTACCTGTAGTTTTTAAACTGCTATACTGTATCCCATTCTGTGAGTGTATCACAATTTATCCATTCTGCTCTTGATGGACATTGGAGTAGTTTCCTCTTGTTGACTAATATGGCTAGTTTTGCTGTTAGCATTCTTATAAATGTCTTTGATAAAAGGAGGTACCCCTTTCTGTTGGGTGGTTTTGAATTGTTTTATGGCTATTTTGCATTGCATTAGTTTTGTGTCTACAAGTAGCCTATATGCCATTTTAGAGTGTAATGACTAGGGTGTATGTGTTTCTCTTTCTTATCATAATGCCTACCAAGCAGAGTTTATAGTTTAATTATTCAAGAAATATACATTGATTGTTCATTTAGAAATTTTAAAGCACATCTGCTTGGCTTCTCAAAAAAAGTTCTAAATTAATCATGGAGTTTGTACTCCAGTCATTAAGGACAAAAAATAGGGAGACAAACCATAAATGACTCAATCTCACAATACAAACTGGGGGTTGCTGGGGGGAGGTGGGATTGGGAGAGGGGGAGGGGGCTATGGACATTGGGGAGGGTAAGTGCTATCGTGAGTGCTGTGAAGTGTGTAAACCTGGCGATTCACAGACCTGTACCCCTGGGGATAAAAATACATTATATGTTTATTAAAAAAAAAAATTTGGAAGGGGAGGTGAACCATAAGAGACTATGGACTCTGAAAAACAACCTGAGGGTTTTGAAGGGTCAGGGGTGGGAGGTTGGGGGAACAGGTGGTGGGTAATGGGGAGGGCACGTTTTGCATGGAGCACTGGGTGTTGTGCAAAAAGAATGAATACTGTTACGCTGAAAAAATAAATAAAATGGAAGCATCAAAAAAAATAGGGAATATCTTTTTAATTAGACATTCCTGTTGAATAAATAGCAGTTTGTTGGAAAATATTTCATCTCCCCAGAGCTATTGTTTATTGTTTTACAAATAACATGAGAAAGAAAATCACTTTTCTCATAATGATAAAAGAAAGGGTAGTAATAAACAACTGAAGTTTCTGTGTACTATTATCATACCTTAGGGTTCTAAGCTTCAATAAATCACTTGTTAGGATAGAGCTTATAAATTATCAGTGTGTGTAACTTGAGAAGAGTGTTAGAGTACATATTTTCTATTTGATGAGCTATATTTTAGAGCTGCATCATATCATTTATTATAGTATAAATTAATGGGTACTAAAATTACAACATTTTTTTCCTTCACAGCTAATCAACTTGAGGAATTTTCTTGTTTTTTGCCTCTTTGTCATAACACCTGGATTATTTATTTTAAAAATTACAATGATAAAACTATTCCAAATAGGCCAGGTCTGATTACTTTCCATTCCAGCAAATTTACTTTAAGTGCCAATACCATATGGAAAAGTTTGACTCTGATATACCAGACTTTTTTTTTTCTTTTTTGGTAAAGTGTAACTCTTGAACAAAAAAAAATGAGTGACATGGAGGTTTAAATTAGTTTCAGATGGTTTATAGTTTGTGGTTTGTTGTTGTTAACTCTAAAGAATCTAAAGGATATATAAAAAGATTAAAGAATCTTTTCAACTACCAAGCTTAAAATATCCGTGTTTATGAACAAATGCCATGCATTTTCTATCTTGGTTTATCCTTGTTCCTTTAATTCCTAGTATTTTTTTTTTGAATACCGTGATGTCTTTTGCATCTTCCCATTCATCTATTTATTCAAACATTTACTGAGTGTTTTTTGTGAGGTAAACATTACTGTGGGCCTCCCATTTTCAGAGACTTGGCTCTTCCCTGGAGGAGATCAAGTGTACTGGGAATACCAGCTATATAGACGGATACAATATAATATCAATAAACCTGAGCAAAGTAGGATCAGAGCAACTCGTTCTGCTTAAGGGAGTCCAGGAAGTTGTACACAGCAGATAACATTGGAAGGGAGACATGAAGAATGTATAGTAATTTGAGCAAAAAAGTGGAAGGAAAGATCTTCTGTGCAAAGAGAGTAGTGTAATCCAGAGGCACAGATATGAGAGAGGTTTGGCATATTCAAGAAACAATGATAAGTGTGGTTTTCTTAGAGCTTAAAGCACACTGGGATAAAGAAGAGGGGGAAGACTTGAGATGAAGAAGGTTACCATTTCCACTGCCAGACATGAAAAGCACAGCCTTCCCCCAGAATGACCCCCTCTTTTTTATCTTGGAACACAACAGTAATATGGGAACTGGTAACCCTTGGTACAATTGGCAGGAATTGAATAAAAAGTAGGCTTTTTGATCAGCAAAGAAAATAGGATTGAGTTTTCTAAAAAAGTGTAAAAAGGACAAATGGGAGTAAAACCCCAGCATAGGCTCAGAGCAGTAAGTAACCAGTGGTCATTCCCAAAGTAGAGATGCTACAGCTAAGAAGGAAGGAAGCCTCCATTAGAGTGCCTTTGAGCACCGGGCATGGTTTTCTATATTTCTTCGTCTTCCTTCATCAACCTGGGTGAAACCCCAGAGGGCAACTGGATGGAATTAGGTAGACACTAATGTGGTTGATAGCAGAAATAGGCAACAGAGTGATTATGATAGGGAGATGGGCTGGCCTGAGAGTGAGAAAGTGAAGTTTAAAGGCATAAATCCAAATTTCTGCACTTCTACAATTACTGGGAAAGAGATGTTCTGTGTTTTAAACAAGCCCCTAAAAGAGGGGAACAGTATTAGAAGACTGTTGGGAAAGTAAATGTGGTCTTACCAGGACGATGTTGGTGAAGACAAGTGACACTGGATGGAGGCGTCACCTCCATTTCCCTTTGTCCTGGAGGCCATATTTTTAGAGATAATTACAGAGAAGAGAATGGCTGGGGAGGTAACCAGGGTGGTGAACGGTCTGGGAAGAATATTGCAGGCAAAAGAGACAACGGACCTGAAGCTGATCAACCCTCCCATGGAATAAAGGAGACAAGACAGTCAAAAGCAAGAATTGTCTAGAGTGAAGGCAACAACCACTAACTGGAAGTCCGAGGAGTAGATTTAGTTCTATGAAGAAATTTAGTTCTATGATCTTTCTTACGACTTTCATTGACAATAGGGAAATAAACAACTTTGGAAGAAATACCTCCAGGATAATGGGTTCTCTGTGTATTGGGAGTGTTCAAGCTGTGATGGGTGCCAACTTGTCAGTAATGCTGTGATTTGTAGGCATTTTGATAATGACCTTGAGTGTCATTGGAAGATGTCTGAAAATGTAAAATATGACACTCTTGATAGCCTTAAGATGTATGTGAACCAGATGGCCTCAGCTGGATGCATTTAAGAGCCCTGATGCCAGCGAGCCCTGGGCATGCGGTAGGGCTGTGTGCGAGCTTTCATTGGAGATCTGACTCGTGGGAAATGACCTAGTTGCTAAATTGAGATGAAATAACAATTATAGCCATTAGGAAATGAATGCCTGCTAGTGCCCAATTCTCAGCTGGGTACTTTATACACACTGTCTGACTTAGTCATCACAACAGACTTGGGTGGTGGAGTTTATTAAATATCCCTTCTTTTATCAATGAACAAAGAAAGGATTGACTAGATTGATTCCAGCTCCAACATTTGCCAGCTGTGTCACTTTGGAGACTTACGTTGTCTCCATGCCTCCGTTCCCCCATGGAAAAGTGTGGATAGTAAGAGTGGCTGCCACATAGATGAGAGTTAAATATGCTTAGTACATAGTAGATGCTTAATACAAGTTTGCTATCATACTTTAATTTTTACTATGGCTCCAAAGCTCATGTTGTTTTCCCTGAGATGCAGTGGGTTGGGGGAATGTCACAGCTAAAGAAATATGAAAAAATATTAGAATCTTCATTCTTTACGGGGGGGAATATATATATTAAATATAATATTACCGTATTATATTTTATATATATATATAAAATAAAAATATATTATTCCACTTGGGAGTTTGGGAGAGAGCCAGGTAGCAGTTGATGATTACATGAGTAGTCTCGTATATTTATGTATAAGAACGGTGTACAGTATTGGAGTTATATATCCTTCAGGTTAACAACCTCTCAACACCAATCCAAAATGCTACTTACTTTATAAAATTTTTCCAGTCCTCAAACTGGAATGGGATTATGTTTTCCTTTAACTGCCCACCCCTGCACACACCCCCCACCCCCGACCCTGAATGTTCTTACTTGCTTATTATTTCCTGATTTATATCATGGTTACTTGTGTACTCTCCAAAGAACCTGAAGCTCAGTTTTGGCCTGGCCTTTAGCATCTCCTCTGTGGTATTTCTTGGAATACCTCAGTTCTGGTATGCAGGTACTCCAGTCTTTATTTGAATTGAGCCGCATTATTAAGTTTTCATTTTTATCCTTTTTTTTTTTTTTACTGACCCCTTTAGACAATACTGAAAGGCATCCACAGGACATTTACTTTCTGTAGACCATAGAGTTTGTTTGTTTTTTTTTAATTTATTTATTTTTATTTGTTTATTTACAGCATAACCGTGTTCATTGTTTTGGCATCACACCCAGTGCTCCATGCAGTACGTGCCCTCCCTATTACCCACCACCTGGTTCCTCAACCTCCCACCCCCCCCACCCCCCCTAGAGTTTGTTTTTTTTTTGTTTTTTTTTTTTTAGATTTTATTTATTTGACAGAGAGAGAGAGAAATCACAAGTAGGCAGAGGCAGGCAGAGAGAGGAAGAAGCAGGCTCCCGGCTGAGCAGAGAGCCCGACGCGGGGCTAGATCCCAGGATCCTGAGATCATGACCCGAGCCGTAGGCAGAGGCTTTAACCCACTGAGCCACCCAGGCGCCCCTAGAGTTTGTTTTTTTAAAGCAGATAGGCTAATTCCTAAAATTTTAAGTTTGTGTACTTCTTTAAAAACAAACATTACTTTAATGAAAATAGATCCTGAATCTGGTATCTGCATACCAATGATTATGAATCAGTGGGGGAGGAAAGAAACTTTATTTCACTCTGGCCCCAAATGGCTTTCATGCAAAAAGACTAAATGCTCCCTTTAACTGACTCAGTTGCACAGATGTGTGGATGTGTATGCCCCCCTTCATCACCCAGCCATGCTGGTGCAGTGATGCTCGAATGTGCACATGCTTTGCAATACCTTCCACCTCTCCATCTTCACTGTCACTTCGTTTAAATTCTTATACCTGAGTTATTGTACTAGGTTCCTCATCGAGGTGCCTGCCACCATTCTGGACTCAGGTAAGCCCCCACCCTTCGTGATCATGAACGTTCTATGCACAGAGCTGACCATGTTCATGGACCTAGAATGCCACAGGAGTTTCAAGCAGTGAAGCTGGCCTCAGGGTCCTTCTGAGATCTCCCTCTCCCCCCAACAGATTTCTAGCAGCAGTCTTTCTCTGTCCTTTCCCTTCTGCCAGACCCAGAGCAGATTTTATGCTCAGAAATATAGGTAGTTTTTTGTTGTGTTATTCACTCTTTGATAACCCCTTAAATGTTATTGTAGTTATTAGGGATGTGGGCTCTACATCCAAATTTTATTTCCTTCAACTTCCACAACTGTAAGATGGGGATTATGTTAGTGCCTAAGTCATAGGATTGTTATGAGGATTGAGTTAATATTTGTAAAGTAGTACATCAGTGTACCTCTGTGCTCTGTCCTGCTTTGGAAATGTGTGTCATCATGCCTTTATTCCTGTTCCTGCTGTTCTCCCTATTTTTTAAAAAGATTTTATTTATTTATTTGACAGAAAGCATACACATGAATGGGGGGAGGAGGGGCAGAGAGAAGGGGAGAAGCAGGCTTTCAGCTAAGCAGGGAGCCCAATGCAGGACTTGATCCCAGGACCCTGAGATCATGGCCTGAGCTGAAGGCAGATGCTTAACTAGCTGAGCCACTCAAGCACCCCTGCTGTTCCCACTGTCTTAAGAGTTCTTCTTCTCTACTTGAAGAATTTCTATCCATTGCTTTAGAACCCTCCTCTAAGACATCAGTCTCTTAGTAAAGCCTTTCCATGTTACCCTTTACATGCTCAGAAAGATCTGATACTCCATCTACTTCTGAACCTTGAAAACAAATTTATATGGAACACACTGTGATGCAAATATTTTTATATATATCAGTATCCTCTACTGGATCATCAACCCATGAAGTCATTATTGACTTATCATTGGTTCCTCAGAAGCTAGCTCAGTGTCAAGCATATCATTTTTAATAAAATCATTGGACAATTTTTTTTTTTTTGACTGAACAGCAAAGCATTTTACAACAGAATGTGGTGGTGGTAGTATTGAATTTCAAGATTTCGTTTGGACTTTGGTCCAGAGCATGGTGTTCTTGTGTGATTCTGATAGGTATAGATACATATCTGCATATGTGTAGTTTTATTAGTGTATGCCTGATTGAATACAATCATTCCTGCCAGTTTGCATTTATTTAACTACTTCTGGTAGTTTATAAGAAATTAATCTTCTGACTTCCCATGTAAAAATGCAAGCCGAGAGTTGTGGTGATTCCGTGCCAAAGATCTGTTGCTGTTCACCTGGAAGACTGACGCGTCCTCTGGTTCAAGCTGTGCTTTAATAAACAGGAGCTCAAACACTTTGTGATGGGGAGTACAGCTAAGGACTCTTTGAAGTACACAAGCGGATCATGCTGAATGCTTTTCTAGGTCATGTTCATTTCATAAAAACAGTCAATTCCCAGCCATCCCAGAAGAGGAAATGCTGAAGGTCCCTCACTGCACTGCGGGGCTAGGAGGAAACCAAGGGCTGCGAGCGGGAGGGGCCCCACCGCCTAGCCTTTCCTTGACTAGTAACTGGTGGGCATGGAGCCCAGTCACACAGGTCCCCACACACAGCAGCTTTCAGGCTAAATTTGTGCCGCTGCTTCAATGCAGAAGTTTTTTTGTTTGGTTTTGTTTGGTTCCCATGTTGATTTCCTAATCATGACTTGTTTTCAAAGCCAAACACGATAGCATCCTGAACACTCATCAGCATTTGGTCAGCTTTGCTGCCAAGCTAATTAACAGATTTTTATTTAAAGGGATGAGAATAAAGGGGATGATTTTGGTAAAGAAGTACCATCGTGGGAAATTTGATTTTTCTCTTCTGTTTAAGGATTGTTATTTCTAATTTTTGGACATTATGTTGTAAATATTAATTCCACTGGCCATGTTTGCTTTAATTTGAACACACACAGTTTTCAGATTCTGCTGACCATTGATGTTGACACATTTGTGATGGATATTACCAAGTTATCTTTTTTTTTTAAAGGTATTTATTTATTTGAGAGAGAGACAGTGAGAGAGAGCATGAGAGAGGAGAAGGTTAGAGGGAGAAGTAGACTCCCCATGGAGCTGAGAGCCAGATGCTGGACTCGACCCGGGACTCTGGGATCATGACCTGAGCCAAAGGCAGTTGCTTAACCAACTGAGCCATCCAGGCACCACCCCCAAGTTATATTTTTAAAAACCTGATGAGTTATTGAGAAGGTACCACTTTGGATCTAAATGCCAAGATCAGAGCAGCTACTTGTGCGCTGACAAAACTTATTTTTCTTTCTTTTCAAGGATGGGAAAACAACTTTTTAGTCTGGAATAGCAGGCCTCTCACTGCTAAGCCATGAAGCCTGAGAGTCCCGAAACCAGAGGCAGAGAATCCTGGGGAGGGTGCTTAGTGTAGGGGGCTAAAGGGGAATCGGGAAGGAATCTCTCTTCCCTGGCATGACCAAACATTTGGAAGGGAGAGGAGCAGCTAGGCCATTGGAGGCAATTTGAGTGCCATGTCCGGACAGGGCATTTGGGCTTGGCTAAGGTCCACAAATTATCTGGGGTGTGGAGCTGCTCCAACCTTGCATACAACCAGTGCTTCCCACCAGAAATATCCAGACTGATGTCTCTTTAATTCTGTTATCAGGACCATGAGGTTTCTAGCAGGGAACAGCTCTGCTGGAGGCTTTCAGGAAGCTTGATGAGTAAGAAGACTCATGTAGTGGTGGAAAGATCTCAGGCAGCTGTCACTTGGGAGATGGAAGTTCAAGGTTAATTTCACTTAGTTGGCAAATGTGTATTGAGAAAAAAGTTCATTTTCATAATGCTTCTTTTCGCTGGAGACCGGAGAAATGCAGGAAAGATTAACATTTTTCTAGGCTCTCTTTTGGGCTAATCAGGTTATACTAATGAAAATATTTTAGTGTGCAACACACAGTATTAAGTGCACCATGTGTGTAAATTCTTTTAATTCTCACAGTAATCCCATGAGGTAAGTGCTCTTATTCTGCCTTTTTTACGGTTGGGATATTGAGGCACAGAGAGATGAAATGATTGCCCCGGAATCACCCAGCTAAGTGGCATAGCTGGGATTTGAACCTCGTCTTAGAGTTGAGCTTCTGCTCTTTGTCAGGACACTGTACTGCCTGAGCATGCGGGGAGCATGTAGATGCAATAGTTGGCTTGGTCTCTGAACTCTCTGTAACACTTCATGGAGCATTGATTTATCTCACTGGGTTTAAGCTATTGATTTCCATTTATATTACTTCTCTCCTTCTGTAACCTTCCAAAGGCAGGGGTTTGACTTTGCATCCCTGGCACCAGCTTGCGTTCCTGGCACCTTAGGAAATTCTGGAACACGGTCCCAGCAATCTGGGGTCCAAGAAGACCAGCAAGGCTGGGAAATTCAAGTGACCCTGTGGCCTTTCCAGCTCTGGTCAGGGGAATAGAGATAATGTGTCAGAGTTTAGAAGTCACTGAAACCAAAGTTAAAGATGAATAGAATCACTCATTTCTGATGTGTTTATGTTTGCTCTCCTTTTATTATCAATATCTTCATCTTTCTCGAACTATGTAAAGGTGGTCAACATTTCCCAGAACGTAAGCTAGAGAGACCGTTAGCTAGCAATGCTAAATAGATCAATTCAGAGCCTCTATTGACACCATAAAGCCGGATTCTTTTTCTCTGACCTGGCTGGGCACCTTTAAGATATTTATTATTTCTTTCCAACCTGCCATACTTCTGCAGGGATTCTGAGGTTATCTCTGAGGCAAGCTGTGTGCATTGGGAGCAAAGGTTCAGTTACTGAATGTGTCCAGAATGAAGTCGCAGACTGAGAGTTCCTCTCCAGGTATATTTCAAGTTCATCTCCTGCCTTGTTCCCCCAAGCCCCCATCTCGTGCACTGGACTGACTGTTCCCACATAGATCTGGTAGCTGCTAACCTTGGGTCTGGCCTTTTCGATCATTGCCTTTTCGAGACACCAGATACCCCATTTCTTCCTCTTTTTGGAAACCCTTCTCAGTCTGTGATGTTCAGACTCCACCTTTTCTAAGCATCTGTCCAGAATCTCCCCACCTGCATTTGACTTCTTCCTTCCCTACTCTGATAATCCTTCTTTCTAGACTGTTCTTACTAAGGCAAGCCTCATATTAGGTATTTGAATGTGTCTGTCTTTTTCATTGGGAATTTTGGAGGACCAGAAAGTTGTGTGTGTGTGTGTGTGTGTGTGTGTGTGTGTGTGTGTGTATACATGTGGCTACTCCCACGTACATAAATATACCCGATGTCTTTGCTGTCCCATAAGGCAGAATAGCAGGTACTCAAAGATACTTTTTCCATTTGAATGACCACCCTCCATCTTCCTGTTCACCTTCTGCCTCCACACATCATGGATGCCTCATTCTGATACCACAGAAAATATTCGAACACTTCTGCCTTCTAGTCATACAGTTTTTGGATTGTCTCTCTTCCCATTCTTTTCATTTATGAAATGCTACAGAGTGCACAGCCACCTAGCATCTGCCTGGCCTCAGTTCTAGCCAGCACTCCTCCACTTGCCCCTGCAGTGGGACAAGGACTAGAATCAAAGCAGTAGGGCTGCTGATGATAGAGGTTTGGTGAAAGTCAATGCACTCCATATCAGACATTCTCCTG